>NW_011888910.1:1836589-1848184 GCF_000151845.1 Pteropus vampyrus
CTCCACACATATGAGAGTACAATAGTGGCATTCAGCCACACATGTGTGATACAACAAGCTGAAATATGTTTACATATTTTAGGCACAGGCCCCCTGTAGGAAGCTAAAGCTCCCCAAATTCAAAAGAGTGCATGGATTGTCTCGGGAGGCCTGCTTGCATAAAAAAGAAAAGGCTGGTTCTGTTGAATTTCAGGAAGAAGAAGGTTAAGTATAGCCTAAGGGAGTGTCGAAGGGAGTGTCAATTGCACCTGGATCTTCAGGATGTTACTTTTGTGTTGTTTTGGAATGCAAAAAGAAACAGATTGTGTTTAAAAGGAGATTAAGAAATAAACTCGGAGAGACAGTTGTGAGATCTGCTCTCCCTCCTGCACCCTGTCTGTCTTCTCTTTTTTCTCAGTCCCCGCTCCCCCATTCAGGTACCCGGTTTGACTTGGTCGGCTGGCTTCCGACAGCCCCCTACTACAGTAATGTAACATTCTAAACCTGGGGTCCTATTCCTAGCCTCGAGCCTGGATCACAGCCAGACCTGGGACCTGCCAGGCCTGGGACCCACAATGGCAAACAAAATTTAGGAAATTTGATGAATTATTTCTAGAATTGCACACAAACCTACAGACATACTAATGTAACCTACAGGTAAATGCAATCATCCGTGCCACCTTTCAAGTCCATGCTTCTCTTTGATTGCTGTTTGTAAACCTCAGGATGAGGTGGCAGAGATATAGCGGCAATTTCAGTTATTTGGCATGACTAACAACAACATGCGAGATAGGTAATAGAGTAGAGAGAGGGGGCGTTGATGTGACATTTCTAGATTTAATCTTGGTCTTGTTGCCTTAACAACTTGATGTAGATTTCAGAGAAATGGCCTTTTTTCTTAATAATTCTTTTAGAAGCCACAGTTGTCATAACAATAGCACTGAAAATAGCCAACCCTCTGTCAAATGGCTTTTGTTGCTGATTTTTCTCTTCCAGAAGGGCCTGTAGAACTTTGAGATCAAGACCCAGTAAGGGCAAAGCGAACGAGTAATTTGTCCTAAATGCGAGTCTTAGGACAGTGTCCATGATGTCTAAATTCCAAGCCCCAAACAAGGGATGGATTAATGTTGTTCTCACTTCCTTGTCCTGTTCCATCAGCAGCCCTTCATGATGAGGCAGTATTTTAGATGCATTATTAAAATTTATATATTATGCTTAAACGAAAAGGTTAAACTATATGGAATCTATTTTCTTTTTCTTAAAAGTAAATATCTGGCCTATATTTTTTAGCCACTGGCCAATGAACTAGTGCGATTAACTTTTAGCATACTACTTGCCTATGTGACTCTCTTCTCAGCTGTAGCATTCCTTTCTTGGCTTTTCTCTCTTTTCTCTGCTCCCACGGTCTTCAGGAAGGAGTTTGTATTGTTACAAGAGTGCAAGCATAATCTGGTTTGCAGTCTGCTGGTTATGGATGCTCCATGATCCACATGTTTCTCTTTCTTCTGCCATGCGTATTTTATACTCTATCTTAGTCCACTCGGGCTGCTATGACAAAATACTACAGACTGGCTATCTTTCTAAATAGTAGACATTTGTGTCCTCACATGGTGAAAAGGCAGGGATCTCTCTGGAACCTCTTTTATAAGAGCGCTGATCCTGTTTATGAGGTTTCTACTCTCATAACTTAATCACTTCCTGAAAAGCCCACCTCCTAACAGTCCCATATTAGGAGTTAGGATTTCAGCATATGAATCTGGGGAGGACACAAACATTCAGATAATAGCATGCTCAATCAAGCAGAATAAACATTTACTGACGAGGGTGTCCACAGGGTATATTCAACTGCATGGCAGCTCTAGCTGATCACTTATCCTGCATAGGCAAGCTCCTTATGTAGGATGTCACCCAGGAAACAGTGATAAAATATATCTAGTAATGTCTTTGACATTCAACCAGTGTTGAATTGGATCATGTTTCAATGCTATTAAGTCAAATGGTTGGTGTGTGGAAAAACTTTTGTATAGTTTGGTCACCTTTGTGTAGTTTAAGTCCTTCCAACGAGAAGTTGAAAGGATTGAACTAGGAAGAATTGGACATTGTGTTCCATTGGGCTGTGGGCAGTGCCTTGTGGGAGGAGGAAGATATATGATCCCATTAGCTGTCTCCTTAAAAGCATAAGCAGAGCTCAAGCTCCTGCAACCTCTAGCCTATGGGTTCTGACTGTGGGTTGTAAATGTAAAGAGAAACTCGTACATTAGGAAGCCTCCATGAATATTCTCTTTTTTCCAGATTCCTCTTGGGAGTCATTGTTGGTCATTTTGTTTTTCTTCTTTTCTCATGCTACTTTTAAGATTCTTGGGGAAGAAAAAAATTTTTTTTGTTACTTCCCACTGGGATACCTTACAAAGAAATAGTATAGATGAAAAATGCAAATGCATTGAGTTCAGAGTCAGTGCTAGAAAATTTATCTAAATTATAAATCCTCCAAAAGGGAAAACACCCCTCTCATACAAAACAAAACAAAACAAAACAAAACAAAAACACAAATAAAATATAAATTTTTTATACACATTTAAATTTATGGTTCTTAAATGATTTTGTTAGATGTCGCAACATGATGTATATCATCAATATTTCTGGTTTGCAAATGAGAAGTGGGAAATGGTATGCTAATGAATTATAGGTTTGATTCAAAGTTTAAAAAAATAAGATACTTTTCAGTCAGTTTTCTGTTGTTTTGTTTGTTTTAAATCCAATTATTGGCCTGCTCTGTTATAAAATGTGACATTTGTCATTTCTTTATATGTTTGGTTTTGCAAGGCCAGTGTTCAGAAGGCTGCTTCTTTTCTCCTACCCACCTTGCCTTCAATTAGGATATCTGGGCAACAAGTGGATGATAGCACTTACAGCTCAGCAATATAAATGCTAACAAAGAGAAAACTGGAGTGTTTTCAATGAGATTTTGTTTTTAAATTACTGTTCCTCCCAAAGGTAGCTTATCACAGAAATTGCAACGTAATAACCTTCTCTAATACTGCTAGTCGCAGTGCTATAAAAGTGATTTTTCTACAATAACATTATAGGGAATGTAAAACTTCTGGCTGGAATTCTTTCTCATTGTCCTAGTATGGGTTTCACCTTCATGCTACTGATTCATTGAGGAGTAAGCTCTCAGAGGGCAAGATTGAGAGACAAGCAGCAGGGGCAAGAAGGGGAAGTCAGTAGAATATGCATTAGTGATTTGGCCACAGCAATGTGTGTCTGGTTGCTCTGCTTCATGTGGCCGTGCTCTGAGACACCATAGGACTGTGTTGCCATATAGTCCATTTAAAAGGAGAAAGAGGAATTGTCTACCTGCTCCTGTATCCTACTTGTCCAAGGTGAGCCCCATAGGGGTTAATTCTCCTGCACTTCTGGATTGTACAAGCCATTCTCATAGCTGTGGCCAATGAGTTTTTTGATGAACTTTATTATATTTTACTTACTCTTGGGCTGTTGCCACGGCCTAGGCATCTGGCCTGCTACTTAGAAAATGATAGACTGTCAGATTAAAGACCTCTCTTTGGGACCATGAACTATGGAGACCAATCACAGCTGCTGATCAAATTGTCTAAGTCAGGAGGTCCCCAGCCCCTGGGCTGCAGACCAGTACCAGTCTGTGACCTGTTAGGAACCAGGCCACACAGCAGGAGGTGAGCAGCTAGCTGGCAGGCGAGTGAAAGAAGTTTCATGTGTATTTGCAGCCACTCCCCAGCGCTAGCATCACCACCTCAGCTCCACTTCAGATAATCGGGCATTAGATTCTCATAAGAACACTGGTCCTTTGTGCCAAATAGGTTGGGGATCACTGGTCTAAGTCATTCACGTAGCTGTCCTCTTGATCTACATACTTTGTAATGCAGCTGCCCCCAGCAAGGAATCATCTTTTGGCTGCTTCTTAGGTAATAATCTGAATGAAAGGGATGGAGGTTAATTAGGTCTATATGAATATTTGAAATTTCACTCCAATAATCCCTAGGCACGATGATTCTTTTTCCCCCTAACAGCAACTCCAGCCAGACTGGATATTACACCCTCAGGGTGGCAGCCCGACTGAAAGGGCCTAAGAGATTCAAATTTATTTTGGTTCAGCAACCTGAATTCTCATGTGGGAGTGCCATGATCCTAGATCATAAGGATAATGACCATTTGGTTGAGTATACATTCTACAGTGGTCCATATGGGATACACAATGGATCTCTGTAAGTTTTATGAAAACACCTTTGTGTATTTTATACCTGCCCCTTCTGGATGGAAGGTCTAGGATGAAAGTAGGGAATGATTGTATAAAAGGTGAAATTGTACCCACTGGAACAGGAAACATTAAGTTCATGCTGGTGGAGGAAGAACAACAACTTTGACTCTCTGGGGAGAGAACATCTTAGGTTCCAAGAGGTACAAAGGATGAAGGACATTAATGACCTTTGTCTTTCAGAATCGCCCCAATGCCTTTCCCTCTGGGATGGCTCTTCTAAACAATTTCGAGCACCTTAAATTTAACTGACCATTGGGTCTGTCATTCCCCATGAGAGAGCTCTGACCTCTTTTGGATCCCAAGAAGCCTGGGGGTGGTGGCACCAGCTCCTGTGAACCCTAATTTGGAAGCTCAGTTATTTCAAAGAGTGGATAGATGATACCTGCTTGGTGGTGTAGACAAATGAGACTGGTTATACTGTCTCCCCTCAGGAAGTCTCTCCAAAACTAACGACTAGACTTAATTATTTGAACTGAGCTAGGAACTCTTAGGCCAAACAGCCAACCAGAAGGCCAGCTTAAAGACAACATCAGCTTGTGTTCCTGATTAATACAGGTCTCACTTTAGGGCTTCAAAAACTACAAGCAACGCATTCCCTTGGGGCATCATGTGCCCCACCGAGACTGTATTTCTTGTATAGAAACCAGACATTAACTTCCTCCCTAAATCACAATGATCTTCACTTTGGGTTTTTGTTTGTTTGTTTTTCATTAAAATAGGTGTTTAATGGTAACATGATATAGCTTTTTTTTTTCCATTAGAGATGTCTTTATTATCTGTCGTTTTATTGATATATAATTCTCATACTATATAATTCACCCATTTAAAGTACAAAATTTAATGACTTTTAGTATATTTGCAGATTTGTGCATCCATCATCACATTCAAATTAAAATATTTTTATCATCCCCAAAAGAAACCCTAAACTCTGTAGCTAGCACCCCTAAATTCCCCCATCCCTTTAAACTCTCGCCAACCACTGCTCTATTTTTCTATACATTTATCTATTCCGGACATTTCATATAAATGGAATCATACAACATGTGGTCCTTTGTGATTGGCTTCTTTCATTTAGCATAAGTTTTTCAGGGTGCATTCAGTGTAGTATATTTCAGTCCATGATTTATTTTTATTACCACATAATATCATATTGTAGTAATATACCATATTTTATTTACCTATTTTTAGTTGATGGACATTTGGGTTGTTTCCACTTTGTGGTTATTATATATAATGCAGATGTTAACATTGTGTATAAATTTCTGTGTGGATGTTTGTTTTCATTTCTTTTGAATATATACTTAGGAATGGCATTGGTCAATTATATGGTAACTCTGTGTTTAACTGTTTGAGGTACCGTCCAGCTGTTTGAGTTACTGCATTTTCCAAATTGGCTGTGACATCCTACATTCACACCAGCAGTGTATTCCCACCAGCAGGGTTTCAATTTCTCCACATCTTCACCAAACCTTGTTATTGTTATTATTTACCTTTTTGATTCTGGCCATGGTAATAAATGTGAAGTCGTGTCTCATTCTGGTTTTGATTTGCATTTCCCCCAGGGCCAATAATGTTGAGCATCTGTATATGTGATTAATGGCCATTTGTATATCTTCTTTAGAGAAACATCTATTTAGATCCTTTCCCCATTTTAAAATTTGGTCATAATTTCAATTGGGTCATTTATTATTGATTTGTTATTAATTATATATAATCTATGCATATATATAAAATATGTAAATATAAATGTACTTTTTAAGTACAGGTCCCTTACAGATATATGATTTGAAAAGATTTCTCCTATTATGTGGACTGTCTTTACTTTCTTGATGGTTTCCTCTGAGGCACAAAAATTTTTCATTTTTATGATACCCAGTTTATCTATTTTTTCTTTTGTATCTTGTGATTTTGGTGTCGTATTTACTCCTTGTAGTTTTAATCTGCATTTTCCATTCTAACACTATTGAGATCTTTTTTTAAATTTATTTATTTTAATTAGTTTCAAGTATATAGCACATTGATTAGACATCTATATAGTTTGTGAAACGATCCCCCCAATCTCTCCCTCCCTCCCCTGACCAATGTATTAATGCTAACTGCATTCCCTATCCCATGCTCCCCATCCCCATGACCATCCATCAGCTACTAATTTGTATTCTTTAACCCTTCACCCCATTCTCCGAGTCCCCCAAATCCCTCTCCCCTCTGTCCATCACCAAATTGTCCACTATATTTGTGATTCTGTTTTTTATTAGTTATTTTTATTCCTTAGATTCCACATATAAGTGAAATCATATAGCATTTTTTTTTTCTGTCTGACTTAAATACCTTCTAGGTACATTAAAGCAATATTTTTTCCCATCTCCTTCCTTTTAGTCTGTGTGTGTCTTTTAATCTGAAGTCTCTTGTAGGCAGCATGTAGGGGTCTTGTTTTCTTATCCTTTCAGCCATTCTATCTTTTGGTTGGAACACTTAATTCTTTTCCATTTAAGGTACTTATTGATAGGAATGTAGTTGTTATCATTCTTCATTCTTGTTTTTGATATATGTTTTTTTCTTCTTAAAGAAGTCCCTCCAACATTTCCTGTAATACTGCCTTGGTGGTTATAAATTCCTTTAGCTTATTTTTGTCTGGGAAGCTCTTGATCTGTCCTTCAACTCTAAATGATAGCTTGGCTGGATAAAATATTCTTGGGTGTTGATCCTGGGTCTTCATCCTGTCGAATATTTTTTGCTAAGCCCTTCTGTCCTGCATAGTTTCTTTTGAGAAATCAGTTGCCAGTTTTATGGGTGTTCCCTTGTAGGTAACTATCTGTTTTTCTCTTGCTGCTTTTAAGATTCTTTCTTTGTATTTAACCTTTGGTATTTTAATTATGATGTGCCTTGGGGTGGGCCTCTTTGGATCCCTTGTTTTGGGGATTCTCTGAGCTTCCTGGGGTTTTATGTCCATTTCGTTCACCAAGTTAGGGAAGTTTTCCATTATTATTTCTTCAAACAGCTGTTTAACATCTTGATTTTCTTCAATTACACCAATCAGATGGATATTTGGACCCTTAATAGTGTCCCATATCCTCCTTAAATTATTTTTATAGTCTTAGCATCTTATCTCTTGATATTTTGATTGTGTGTCCTTGGCTTTCCTGTCCTCTAAATAGGGCATTTGATCCTTTTCTTTATTCACTTTGTTTATTCCTTTGTTTATTTTAATTAGTTATAATATACTTCTCATCTCAGATAATGTGTTCTTCACTACAGACTGGTTCTCTTTATAATTTCCATTTTCATGTTTTTTTTTTTTTTATCTCTTTGCTGAATTTATCTACACTTCCAAAAAGTTCATTGAGCATCTTTGTAACCAGTGGTTTGAACTCTGCATCTGTTAGATTACTTGACTCCATTATATCTGGATCTCTGTTCTGTTCTCTCATATGGTTTCTGCATCTTTGTCTTTCCATTTTGGCTGCCTTTCCATGCCTCTTTATATGTACTAAGCAAAGCTCTTAAGTCTCTTGGTCTTGTTGGTGTGGATTTATGAAGTAGTTGTCCAGTGGCACAGTCCTGTGAGGGGTTCAGCTGCAGACCAAATTTATTTATTTCTTATTATTTATGCCTACAGCACCTGGACTTCCTATGTGGTCTCCCATCCAAGTACTAACCAGGCTCAACTCTGCTTAGCTTCCGAAATCAGACATCAGGCTTGTTCAGGGTGGCATGGCTGTAGACCATGGACCGTGGCTCCACTGGGGCACAAACCCAGGACCTTCATGAGTGTAAAGCAGACATGCTAACTGCTACACTATGGAACCACATCTTGCAGGCCAAATTTAACCCAAGCCTCTACCCTTCTGGGGCCACCTGTTAACATTCAGCAAGTAATCCACAGATGCTATGCTTATAGTTGCCTCTAAAGGCCTCACCAGAAACTGAGGCCAGCTGGCTCCAGTGTGAATCTAGGCACTGCTCACCAAGGAGCACCTGACTTCCTGAGGATATAACTGGATGTGGCTTAGACGGGGCTGTGAGTTGGGGGAGGCAGGGTTTCAGGGAATCCTCTCAGAGGAGAGACCTCAGTTATCCAGTTTGATGACTCCTTGGCTATAGCGGTGCCGTGTTCATGCACTAAGAGTGGGGAGGGCTCAACAGGGAACAATGGATACCGCCAGCACTTCTGTACAGAGTGAGTCTCTCCTAGGCCCTCACTCCAACAATACCTCCCTGTAAGTCCCTGGTGGCCCTTGTGCGCAGCCAAATTGGCACTGGTGCTCAGAGCAAGCAGGTTCGTCACCTTGAAAATCCGCTCTCAGACACAGCTCCTTTAAGAGGTGTCTGCCGCTACCACTGCTGCAGCCTCTGTCTCCCTCAGCCACTCGAGACTGGGCAGCCCCGCATCTTTGTCCTGTCCTATCTTCTGCTGTTGCAGGGTGTTTTCTTGGATTTTTCCCTAGTTGTATGGCTTGTTTATCAAGATCCCAGGCGTTTTATTCTTACTGCTACTCCTTGTTTCTGTCACAACTTTGATTTGGTCTCCAGACAGAGCCTCTATCCTCTATACCATTTTTTTTTTTTTTCTGGCCACTTATTGAGATCTTTTAATGTGCTTATTTGCCATTTTTATTTCTTTGGGGAAGTGTGTGTTAAATCTTTTGCTTTTAAAAACTTTTTTTCTTATTTTTTTAGTGAGAGAATTCTTTATATATTTAGGATTCAAGTCCTTTATGTATTTTGTAAATATTTTCTCCCTGTCAGTGGAATTGTAAAATTCTTCATAGTGTATTGTGAAAAGTAAAAAGCTTTACATTGAAGTCCGATGAAGTCCAATTTTCAACGTTGAAATATTATTCATATCTTTTGTATCTTGTCTAAGAAATTTCTGACCAATTTAAGGTCACAGATGTTTTCTCCTATATTTTCTTTTAGAATTTTTATTGTTTTAAGTTTAACATATAGGTCTGTGATCCACTCCACAAGTTTTGTATATGGTACAAGGTAGGTTGAGGTTCAATTTCACATATGGATATTCTATTGTTCTAGTACCATGTGTTGAAAGACTATACTTTCTCCATTGAAAGAGACTAACCTTTAAACCTTTAGTACCAGTTTCTAGCAATTCGATTATGATGTTTCTTAGTGTGATTTTCTTCATGTTTCTTCTGCTTGGCGTTTGTTTAGCTTTTTGGATATGTGAGTTTATAGTTCAAATTGAATTAGGAAACATTTAGGTCATTATTTCTGCACATTTTTTTTTATTCCCCTATCTCTCTCATATCCTACTGGGATTTTAATTATGTGTGTGATGGATTGCTTGAAATTGTCTCATATCTTACAGAAGCTCTGTTTGTTTGTTTTGGCATTGTGAATAATTTCTATTGCTATGGCTTAATGTTCACTAATTTTTTTTTCTACTGTGTCTAATCTGCTCTTAATTTCCTCTAGTGTTTTTTTTTATCTTTAAAAATTCAGTTGTTTTTTTTAAATAGCTTTTATATTTTTCTTTATCATGCTTGTGCTTTTCTCCACCTTCATGACCATATGGAATACATTTATAATAGATATTTTAACATCCTTATGTACTAATTATACAATCATTGTCATTTCTGGGTCTGTTTCTATGGACTGGTTTTTCTTCTAATTATGGCCTATATTTTCCTGCTTTTTTGAATGTTTGAGTGTTTTTACATTGAATGCTTGACATTTTGAATTTTGTTTGTTGGTGCTCAGCTTGTTTTGGAGGGGTTATTTAAGTATTTTTATACTTTTCTGAAATACAGTTAATTTACTTGGAAACTACTTGAACCTTGAGGGGCTTGATTTTACGTTTTGTTAAACAGGTGTTATATATTGGATGTTTGTGTTCCCTCTAGATTCATAGGTTGAAAACTTAAACCCCCAATGTGGTGGTATGTGGAGGTGTGGCCCTTGGGTGGTAATTAGGTTTAGATGAGGTCGTGAGGGTGGGGCTTACATAATGAGATTAGTGTCCTTATAGGAAGAAGAGACCAGAGCTCTCTCTTTCCCTCTCTGCCATGTGAGAAAAGAAATGTCTTCAAACTGTGAGAAATATGTATCTGTTATTTAAGCCACCAATCTGTGGTGTTTCGTTATAGCTAAGACAGCAGATCCAGAATCACCTTTACACTTTTCTTCACTACCAAGGTCATTCCCTGCTTAGGACTCTACTCAATGCCAGGGGCTTTCTACTCTAACCTAGGTGGTAGAATACAAACAACTTCTGTCCCTGGGGGTTGTTCCACCTGCTTTTTTCCAGTGTTTTTCCCTCTGACACTAGTAGTTTCTTCACTTGTGTACACACATCAAGCACTTAAGAGGAATTCTCTAACTTTTCTCTGTTTAGATCTCATATTTTAGATCTCTGTTCTCTCATATTCTGCCCTGAGAATTTTAGCGCGTTGGCCTCACCAAATAATGAACTTTATTTTTCAATTCAGGGGAACCACTGAGCTCTCTTTGAGTTACCTCTCCCAGCACTGTGGCCTGTATATGTATTAATCTGGATAGTCACCTTATTTGTCTCTCTTCTCTCAGAGATAACTATCTTATGATGCCTGTTATCCAGTTACTGAAAACTTTGTTTCATATTTTGTCAAGTTTTTTAAGTTTTTTGTTTGTTTGTTTGTTTGTTTTGAGGTAGAAGGATAAATCTGGTTTGTATTAATCCACTGTGGCCAAATAGAAGTTTGCATTGCACTCTGAAGGGAGTGCTGAGGGAAGGTGCTGGCTTCTACACGGCAGCTATAATCACTGCAGAAATTTGGTAATGGAAAACCTACCCACCCTTCAAGACCTGGGAACTGGGGAAACCACCCATGCTGTTGGAGCTGATGCTGGAGAAACCACATACGCAGGACACAAGCAAACAAGTGCACCAGGCCAGGAAGCAAATTTTTCCCTTCTGTAATGTCTCTCTACTGCCCTCTACTGACGAAGTTTCCATTATGTCATTTGGCAGAGGAAAACTATTTAAGGGGACCATATCCATTTTCCCAGATCAATTCATAAAGTATAAATTTAGAGCCAAGAGGTAATAAACTGATAACCAGAATATATATTGTAGAGGATGGTTGCCTATTAGTATTTCAAAACTATGTGGCCATCTGGTAAGTTTAGATCTATAACATCAGTTAAATGATTTTCAAGAAATATTTTGAGCTCGAGTTTTAGGTAACTAAGATTTATCTAGTTCTAAGAAGATAATAGTAGATTCATCCATTCCTGGCAAAGAAAAAAATAAAACTTTAAAATAGGATGATATATTTATCTTCATTTATCCTTACTACTTAGTAGAACAGGAAAAGGGAAAA
>NW_011888910.1:1850308-1853036 GCF_000151845.1 Pteropus vampyrus
TCAAAGAAAAGATTGATGAATTCAAGTCAATAATAAAACAAACAAATCAACAGCAAAATAGCCAAAAGATGTGAAAAGACAGTTCATAGGAAAGGAAATACAATATTTCTCAAACAAACAAAATGATGTTCAAGCTTATTTATAATAAGGAAAATAGTAATTAAAACTATAATACATGATTTTTTTTGTTACCTATTATGTGCTGCATTAGCTAGAAGGTAGACAAACCAGTTCTCTCCTACATTGCAGGTGGAAATGTAATTTGGTGTAACCTCTATAGAGTAAATTTAACAATGCCTTACAAAATATAAAATGCCTGTATCCTCTGACCTTCTGTTTATTTATCTTAGATATACTCACACTTGTGAAATGACTTACATATAAGGCTGTCCACTAGAGCATTGTGCATTAGAATCAATTTATAATCCTGTCAGTAGAGCATAGAAATGGCTTATCCCTATTATGAAATACTATGTAGTCATTAAAAAGATGGGACAGCTCTTTATATATCGATATGAGAAATGCAATGTTAGTTTTTAAAAATGTATATAAAACAATGAGTATATCAAGTTACTGTTTGGGTAAACAAATGTATCCCTGTGTTTGTGTGCATCTGTGTATGCACATGTATATATATGTATAGGGTATATGTTAACATATATAATGTTTCTGAGAGATACACAAGAAATTGGTTGCAGTGGTTGCCTCAAAGAAGGTCACCTGGAAGACTGGATGAGACCAGAGTAAGAGACTCTTACTTTTGATAGTATCCTTTTGATACCTTTCAAATTTTATGCCATGAGGACGTATTACTTATTTTTTTAAACGTTTTTTTTTTTGAAGACCATGGTTAATAATCATTTTGTGAAAACATCTCCTAAGATGACCTGATCTCAAGATGGCTTCCATAGAACTGATAACCCTCTTTCCTGGCAAGTAGAAAAGATTACAATAGAAATAAGTATATATTTGATGTTTTTTGTGCTAGTTCCTATGTTAAAGGATATGTATAAGTATTTCAATAACAATCTTTACATTTGTGCTTAGTACATCCTCATATAACATCCTGTTTTGGCCTTGGTGCAGAATTGAGATAGATACAATCAGGAAACAGAGTTCAGGATGCTGTCAAATGTCTAACAGTCATTACTGCAACCAGCATTAGAACACAGATCTTCTGCCTCCTAATCAAGGGGTATTTCTAATTTTTTGCCAATATTATGGATATATGCTAATAGTAACTATATTTTGAGAACCTACTACATACCAGCCACTTAACTATGCACTTATCATTCTTTATCTTTGTTTTATAATCTTTCATTTTTCAGATGAGAAATCTGAGCACCAGAGAGTTAAAGAAATTGTGCAAATTCACATAGTACAAATCTAGAGCAGGGATTTGAACTCCAAATTGCTTAACTTTGTACCTTTTTCCTTTGCTGATGCTATCATGCATTGCTCTTTTCAAATGAGTATGTGGTAGTTTATATGTGTAACAGTCATTACTGCCCTAAGTAAAATATTTTACTTAGTATCTACTGATTAAGAGCTTCTTCCTGAAGCAGGCACTGTGCACAGAGCTGTGTTTTGGCAGTTGTCTTCTTCACCAGAGGGTGCTGTCACCTGCAGAGTGTCTCAGTCTCATGACCTCTCTTCTCGGTCCTGGACTGCTACGTGGAGGTTGCTCTGCACGGCACACTGAGGCTTCAATTTTATAGCAGCAGCAGCAGCTCAGATAGGCAGTATCCTATAGATTCTTGGTCATCCCATGATTTATTTTTGCTTTTTTAAAATGAAAATTGCATAATCGATTTTTTTCTAATTCTAAGGATAATGTTTTCTTAAAGAGGAAGAAACTCAGACAACAGAGAGTGATAAAATAAAGACAATGAAAATAATTCTAAAACCCATTCCTAAGATCTAAGTATGGTTGAAATTTTGACAAATATACTATCAGACTTCCCTCTGTGCATAGAGGAACATATAGGTAGGTATTGTGTAAATAGATTTAAACATTTTTGGATATTCTATTTTTCTCACTTAAAAAGCCACAGTCATCTTATGTCATTAAATATAGGCCATATCATTGACTTCAATGAATATATGGTGTTTTTTTCATGTAGATAAACTATACTTAACTAGTTTGTTCTTTATTTTTTTCTAGTATAAATTATATTGTAAAAATTTTTCATAACTATACATACTTTTCTCATTTCTGATGGAGAGATTCCTGTAGTGGCATTACTGGGTCACTTGTAACTTCTCTAAATGAATTTGGGGAAAAAAAAAACTTCAAATTGAGGTCTCATTATAGATGCTGTTAATAAAAAGGCTTTCCTGCCTTTTCCAAATGTTTCTACTTACTTAATAGTTTCCGCACCTGCCTTCAAACATCCACATTTTTATTTATTTTTTTTATTTTTTACTTTGCCTCTATATCTGTTCTGTCACTTTCACTATTTTCCTTTATACAGTATTTACCTGCTTGAAAAATAACAATGGTTACTTTGAAATTTATTTTATGATAATTTTTTTATTTTGAACGGGGTTCCATTTGTTGTGTCTGATTTTTCTTAGAGTAGACAGCAGAGGTCTGCTCAGAGCAGCTTAACGAAGCCATCTGTGTGTACGGAAAAGCAGAGACAATTAAAACCTGTTGACAACTTTGGGCAAAGCTGTGGGCCTCATGTTCTGTAATTTATGTGAAGAGCTTAAGAACAATCAGTTC
>NW_011888910.1:1853086-1864275 GCF_000151845.1 Pteropus vampyrus
TAACAATCTTTACATTTGTGCTTAGTACATCCTCATATAACATCCTGTTTTGGCCTTGGTGCAGAATTGAGATAGATACAATCAGGAAACAGAGTTCAGGATGCTGTCAAATGTCTAACAGTCATTACTGCAACCAGCATTAGAACACAGATCTTCTGCCTCCTAATCAAGGGGTATTTCTAATTTTTTGCCAATATTATGGATATATGCTAATAGTAACTATATTTTGAGAACCTACTACATACCAGCCACTTAACTATGCACTTATCATTCTTTATCTTTGTTTTATAATCTTTCATTTTTCAGATGAGAAATCTGAGCACCAGAGAGTTAAAGAAATTGTGCAAATTCACATAGTACAAATCTAGAGCAGGGATTTGAACTCCAAATTGCTTAACTTTGTACCTTTTTCCTTTGCTGATGCTATCATGCATTGCTCTTTTCAAATGAGTATGTGGTAGTTTATATGTGTAACAGTCATTACTGCCCTAAGTAAAATATTTTACTTAGTATCTACTGATTAAGAGCTTCTTCCTGAAGCAGGCACTGTGCACAGAGCTGTGTTTTGGCAGTTGTCTTCTTCACCAGAGGGTGCTGTCACCTGCAGAGTGTCTCAGTCTCATGACCTCTCTTCTCGGTCCTGGACTGCTACGTGGAGGTTGCTCTGCACGGCACACTGAGGCTTCAATTTTATAGCAGCAGCAGCAGCTCAGATAGGCAGTATCCTATAGATTCTTGGTCATCCCATGATTTATTTTTGCTTTTTTAAAATGAAAATTGCATAATCGATTTTTTTCTAATTCTAAGGATAATGTTTTCTTAAAGAGGAAGAAACTCAGACAACAGAGAGTGATAAAATAAAGACAATGAAAATAATTCTAAAACCCATTCCTAAGATCTAAGTATGGTTGAAATTTTGACAAATATACTATCAGACTTCCCTCTGTGCATAGAGGAACATATAGGTAGGTATTGTGTAAATAGATTTAAACATTTTTGGATATTCTATTTTTCTCACTTAAAAAGCCACAGTCATCTTATGTCATTAAATATAGGCCATATCATTGACTTCAATGAATATATGGTGTTTTTTTCATGTAGATAAACTATACTTAACTAGTTTGTTCTTTATTTTTTTCTAGTATAAATTATATTGTAAAAATTTTTCATAACTATACATACTTTTCTCATTTCTGATGGAGAGATTCCTGTAGTGGCATTACTGGGTCACTTGTAACTTCTCTAAATGAATTTGGGGAAAAAAAAAACTTCAAATTGAGGTCTCATTATAGATGCTGTTAATAAAAAGGCTTTCCTGCCTTTTCCAAATGTTTCTACTTACTTAATAGTTTCCGCACCTGCCTTCAAACATCCACATTTTTATTTATTTTTTTTATTTTTTACTTTGCCTCTATATCTGTTCTGTCACTTTCACTATTTTCCTTTATACAGTATTTACCTGCTTGAAAAATAACAATGGTTACTTTGAAATTTATTTTATGATAATTTTTTTATTTTGAACGGGGTTCCATTTGTTGTGTCTGATTTTTCTTAGAGTAGACAGCAGAGGTCTGCTCAGAGCAGCTTAACGAAGCCATCTGTGTGTACGGAAAAGCAGAGACAATTAAAACCTGTTGACAACTTTGGGCAAAGCTGTGGGCCTCATGTTCTGTAATTTATGTGAAGAGCTTAAGAACAATCAGTTCAAGCTGGTTCTTCAAAGAGGCACAGCCTGTAACATGCTTTTGGCAGTTCAGCATCTTTGCAAAGGGGTATTTGAGTCCAATGAATTCTGAGATGTGCAATAGGAGCTCATGAACAAGGCCCACAAAAGCAAACACACATGTTGCCATGAAGAGAAGATAGAAGCTGCTGCTGTTATTTTCCAATTTTTCATCTGACTCCATTCCTCTAACAAAAGCATATGTACTATAGCATAGTACCACTATCCTATTGCTGAGCATGTTTTTATACCAGAAGTATGAAAAGCCCATTACAATATTTGCTATGGGACATGTTGGCAGAGTTATGGACACACAAAGTGGCAAAGATGCTTGGGAAGGCAGTGGTGTGTGGATAGGACTTTGTGTTTCTGCCACTTGGAGTTGAGTTTAAATCTCAACTCTGGTATCTCTCAGCTGGACCACCTTGGGTAACTCTTTGTTTCCTGCTGTTTAAAGCAAAGGAAACAATACCTGGCTCACAGGATTAATATGATGGTTGAATGTTATGACATTGCTTACATTCTCATCTATTATTTCTTATCTCCTTGTTACCTGCCGCTTCCTCTTATGTGGTTCCCACCCCCATCCTTCCATTGAAATAGCTCTGACCAGGCATCAATAGCATCTCTGTTACTAAATCACTGTCCTTATCTTATGTAGCTTCTCAGGAACATTGACTAATTTCATGTTCTTGAAACATTCTCTTTCCTTGGCTTCCAAGAACCAAACTTTGATTGTTTCTTTCTCCCTCTGTAGACAAGTTCCTATCAGTCTGGTGTATTCTATTTTTCCTCTCCCCTATTCTAAAGTTGGTGGTACTCATTTTTTTCATCCTGGATCCTCTTCTATACACCCTTGCTGTACAGTCCCACTTAAATAGATGACATCAATTATCATCTTTATATTGGAGTGCCCACTACACAATTTAGGTTCAAGCAACATATTCCAGTTGCTGTCCAGAATTTAATACTCGGACTCCGTGTGTTGGTGCAGGAAATGCAGATGCCATATCCATCCCCATTCCCTACTTCCCTGACCCAGCCTCAGTTCCCTTCTTTATAGGCCTAGAAGTCTCCAGGCCAGCAGGCCTCTTGAGGAGGAGTCCTGTCCACAGTCTTTGCTGTTTAGTGTGTGTGGCAGCAGTGCCTGGAGCTCAAGGGAGCAACAGAGACAGAACTTCTGCCACCTGGCCTGAGTGTTGGTGGGAGGGTATGCAGAGTCTCTGCCTGCCACTGGGGGTGGAGGTGGATTTTCAGAGAGCAGCCCATATGTAACCACTCATTGCTGAGCCATTTAAGGAACTAACATTTGCTTTTCTTCTCAAAGGGGTTATGAAAGGACTCTTATGCCCACTCCTGCAGTGAAACTGGGCTTGTCATTGTGAAACTGTTTAACCAGTACTATAGGCCTCTAGGGGATTCTGTGAACTATCCAGTACCTAATAAGGAATTGATTTTCTGTTTAAACTAGTCATCCTGCATTCTGTTGTTTGCAATAAAGGACTAAATGGGACTAAATGGTCCTTTTGAACAAGATATTGACCACTGCTGTAAGACATGAAGATTTATCTTGTTGGTATCATACCCTACCTCCTTTTCTCTCTTTCGATTTTTGGTTATGTTTTAATTTTTAATTCTTTTGGTTCCCTTTATAGCAATAAGTATTAATAATAAATATCCACTTATTAGTCCATAAATTTTCTTTTTTCTCCAGCTTTTTTTGAGATGTAATTGACATATAACATTATATATGTTTAAGGTGTACAACATATTGATTTAATATACTTATACTGCAAAATGATTACCACTATAGCACTGGCTAATACCTCAATCGCATCACATAATTACTATTTTTTTTTTTTGTGGTGAGAACATTTAAGATCTATTTCCTTTCAAATATATAATATTGTTATAAACACTATACTGTATATATATTAGATCCCCAGGACTTATTCATCTTATAACAAAAAGTTTGCCACCTTTGACCAGCTTCTCCCCCATTTTCCCCACACCCTCAGCCCCTGGAAACCACTGCTTTATGCTCATGAATTTTATCTTTTGATTCAGCACTTCTAGGACCATAACACTTTACCTTTCCTTCTCTCTCTCATTGCCCTCTCACCTCCCATCTTTCGTCAGCTGTAGCTGTGCTCTTACTTTGTCAAAGCTGATAACATTTCTATTCTATTCTATGATCATAATTAAATCTTCTGTGCTTTCTCTCTCTGTGGATTCTAAAACTGGAAAACTAATAAGCAGCATTGACTTTATTAAGACTATATAAATGTTGACTTCAGAGATGAAGAAGGGGCTAATGATTACATTTTTTGCTCTACAGGTCTAATGTCATAATTCCTGTGCACTTGAAGCAGAATATTCGTAGTTTCAAGGTCACATGGATTTTTCTGTTCTTATACTTTATTTAGTCACTCAGAATTAAGTCATATTTTTCTGCCCTTCATTTTTAGACCTTGATTTTTTTTCCCTTATGTTTACCAGGTGCTTCTAATTGGAATTCTTTTTTCTTTAAAAAACAAAAACAAAAACTTAGGTCTCCACCATAACCTTATATGTATCCAGCCTTTAAATAATGCTCATTACTATTGTATAGAAGCCCTTTCCCTCCTCCTGCCCGCTTCCTCCCAGTGAGGTCCCTTCCAGAATGTTCTAATCTAGACCTTTTGTCAAGATCTCCCGCACAGCCACAGCTATCATCTTGGGGCATTTCTTCAGCAACTTCCAGGATTAAAGGCCAATTTGGGATTCACATCATCTTTTTGGTCTTCTCCTTAGTTTTAGTGAAATATGTACTTTGAAGACTTCCTAGGACAGAAAATATGGCATATAAACTGAGTCTTTGTATGTCTGAAATATTTTTATTTTATTCTTACATTGTATTGCTAGTTTGACTGAGTATAGAGTCATGGGTTCAAAATATTTTTTTCCCTTAGAATTTTGAAAACATTAATTTGTTATCTTCTGAATCTGATGTGACTATGAAAAGTTGAGTGGTTCTTTGCATTTTTCTTTGGAAGCTTTTACGATTTTTTACCTTCTATCTTGGTGTTCTGAAATTTCATGAACACGTGTTAGCTGTGTAGCTATTTTCATTCATCCTGCTCAGTACTCAATAGACTCATCGAATGTGAGGATTTGCCTTTCTTCCATTTGAGGAAATATCCTATTATTTCTTTAAAAAAATTCTTCCATCAGTATTTTCTGTTCTCTTTTCCTACAATTCTAAGCTAGCTGGTGGATTTCTGCAATTCTTATATTAATCCTCTATAAATCTTATCTTTATCCTCAAATTTGCTATCTCTTTGCCATTTCTTCTAAACCCTAGGACAGTTTTATGGTTTTATATTTCAGCCCTTCTATTGAATTTCATATTTTAGGTGTTATAGTTTTAATTTATAAGAACTTTTCCCTGTTCTCTAGTTGTTCCCTTTTCAATAGTATTTTTGTTTTATGAACACAGTATTTATTAAATACTTTAAAAAATCCTCTTCTAGTTTCTGAATTATTTCTGTTTCTTTGAGAATTTTTACTTTTTGGCCTTTTTATTTCCTCCTGGTAGCTGTTTTCAAACGTCTGGTGATCTTGTTTGTACATTCATATGTATAAATAAAGTATTCATTTTTAAATGATAACTATTCAGTATTGGTTTCTTCTATATTTGGGTTGATATGCTTCTATTTTATTTTATATTTTATTTTATTTTATTTGGGTTGATATGCTTCTATTTTATTTTATTTTATTTTATTATTTTATGCTAAGTGAAATAAATCAGAGTAAGATATATTCCCTGATAGGCTTCTCTCCTGAATTAGAAGGCAGACAAGGAACTCCACATAAATGCACAGGGCTAACTAACTGGCAGATTCTGCGTTAGAGCATACACATGGGGAACCAGCCTTTGATTAGACATTTTGTTTCATCTCTTCTCATCAAATGACATAACAAGGACATCTTTACTCTTAGGCCAGCACTCACACTAAAATACAAATCCCTCCCCAGACAGTTTATGCATCTCATTTGGAGAAGAGTCTCCAGCTACTTTTCCTCTGCCTCTTCTGGAGGTAAAATCCTAGTTCCGTTTGTTCTAGCTACATGGAAGAACCACTAACCCTATGCCTAGACATTCACTGGCATTCTGCTAGGATGACTGGTAGTTGCTTCCTCTGAAGTTTCCCTCATACTCACATTTGAGCTTCGGCTTCTACTCTGTTTCATCCATTAACTTGTTTTAATCTGCTTCCATATTAAAAAATTGTGTTAAAGTCTTTGATCTACAAAAGACCTTCCTTCCCAATTTCTTCATTGTTGCAGATTTATTTCTCTTTACACTCTAACACTGTAATTTTAGTAGAATCTCTGGCAAGGAGGGTAGCACAATCATATGTTCAATCAACAATCTTACACCAGACGTTCCCCACCCTGGGGTGTTGTTTTTGAAAATGAATTTCTTTGTTGGAAGACTACTAATTTGTTATTTATATTTCTATTTCTTAACATGATATTTCTGGATCTTAGAATAGGATTTTATTTTAAAAAGAGAAAGAAAGACTTAAAAGGAAGCAAGCAAATGAAGAAAATGTAGACAATAACAGGCAGTACAAACTTTCTCTTAAACATTTTTGATAAGCAGTTAAAAACAGCCTATATTAATAATCTCATTGAAATATCTTGGTTATGTGCTACATATATTATTAAATGAGAAACTTATAAGAGAAACCTGGTCCTTCATACATGGGGTGAGTGTTCCTGCCAGCAGGGTTCCCACCACACAGAAAACACATGCTCCAGATTGTCTGTAGAACACAGATAAACCAACTCTACTCAAGCTATTGAAGGTTATGTCAAGGATTTACTTGATTATAAGACTGTAAAACACTAATACTGCAGGTATAAGGCTCATTTTTAAAAGTGTACATTCTACTTTACTTATTTTCTTTCTATGAACTTAATTCTGACCCTAAAACTTTATCTAGATCAGGATAGCAAAAAATATAATCTCAGTTGCTACTGTAGTCTTCTTCCTTACTAGAGCTACAACAGATTCATGGAACCCAGAATATGGGGAGAAGGCACTCTACACATGTCACGAATGCCGATATCTTCATTGTCCTGGAATATTAATAAATCTTTGCTGTGGGTATTCATCCAGAGGGAAAATTCAGGGCTTTAGTCATTGTCCCCCTCCAAGGTCTGGCTATCTCTTTGAAATCTGGCTTTGAAGTGGTATGAGGTCCCCTGTATGACGCCCACAGACCTTTTAGCTCTCTCTAAAATAATCTTTATTGAGATATTTTGGTGTAATCTCCTTAATTGGCTGAGGCTTTAGGAAGTACAAAAGCTAAGCCAGTAGACCATTTCTGTCTTTTGCCTTTCTTGAGGTAATGAATCCAGAAAAGGCTATCTACATGAATGTGGGTAGGGGGAGTGTGTGGGAGTAGGAGATGGCAAATATCAGAAGGGAAAAAAATCAGTTAATGTTTCAAAAATGCCATCATACTATAGCCAATACATTCAACTGTAAAGATATACCCAGTGTGCCATGTGGTGGAATGAATTCTGACATTTAGCCCAGAATAGGTTTGGAGGGTTAGAGTGGAGCAGGGAGGGGAGACAAATAAGGAAGGTTTTTATGCAGAGTTACCACAGAAATTATGTCAGAACCACTTGAAGAATTTTAGTACAAGATGAAAATAGCCTCCAGTTGTGGTGGATTTATCATTAGTCATCCCCCTTTCACAGGGTTTTGTCAAAGGCCTTTTGCCAAAATTGTGTTACATTATATTTGAGAATTCCTGTGCCCATGAATGATGTTCCTGGAGGCTATGTGAATATGTAGAATAGTTACATTATATGAAAATTTCTCTAATCATTATAGGGGAGGACAAAAATCCCTTGAAAAGTTTATAGTTACAAAAACATCAGTGTCCATGACATTCGTTCCATTGCCACAGGACAGCTTTGGGATGCTGTCAGCTGATTTCTCACAGTATTTCAAAGAACTTTAAATTGTAAGACAGTGGCCATTGTGGTCCCATTTGGGTTCAGCAATGATGTTTATTCACTTAAAGACTATAAAGATTCAATTTTCTTAAGGAAGAAAACACTGAAGGTAATGATAAACAGTTAATCAAGCAGGTTCTCACACAAAGCACCTGGACCTATTGGGCTACATAAATCAACCTAGTATGAATGAGAGCTTCTGCATCATGGCTCGGCCCTTTATCAGCTATGTGAACCTCCCTCTTTATGTACTAATGAGAAATAACATGTTATGAGTCTGCTGGGTCCAAAAAGAACTGGAAAGGTACCTGGCAGCTTTTCTGTCAGGCTGTATGCTGATATCTTCAGCCTTCTTCTCACACAGTCTAGGTCCTCCACTTTATGGTTCAACATGTCCACTGGCCTCAAATCTCTATGAATTTTTCTTGGCTGCTGAGAATGACTGACCCAATCTCTCAGTGTACTGAATCCCATTTCCTATGAGAGCAAATCTTGTTGACCAAGGGTCAGTCATGTTTACCATTGCCAGCAGAGCTGCTTCCTGGGAGATAAGTTTACTGATAAAAACACAAGTGTCTGCTCATATTCCTTAACCAAAGCTGTAGATATGGGCAGATTATTTTATAAGAGGATGAAGGCAACAAGGCAGTGACTAGCCACTTTAGTGCTCTATTTATCCATAGTTAGTCCTTGATGTTGCTGGTGTAGATACTGAAGCAATTGTATCATATTTCAGTGCACCCTGACTTTGATTTAGAAATATTAAATAGTTTCTATATCTGATTCTATATGTAGTTCCATATTTACTGATGGGATGAATAGATTATCTTATAAAATTATTTTATGAAGTTCCACAAGGTTTTTAATAACTAAGAAACCCCTTGATGATATCATTGTTGATGGTGCTTGTGCTAGCAAAATTAAGGGGTGGGTGTTCATACACATGCCTGCTCCAAATATAAATCAAGGGCTATTATTTATCATGGGTCCATTTAATTTCTACTTTAACTTATTTTCTTAAAAGCAACAATTACTAAACACTTTTATTGCCTAGTAGAGAAAGGCATTCCAGAACTTGAGGGCTCACCAAAGTGAATGTGGTTTCTGTAAAGTCTAGTAGTTATTGACTCCTATTTCTATAAGTTAAGACATGTCGATTATATAGGCCACCATTTTCTTTATGCTTTTATTACTGCTATCATTTTTGCATTTCAGAACAAGAGATGTTCTTAGCTAGAAAATGCCAGATGGCATGGCGGCATCATATTCACACTATCCCAGAGCAATGCCATTAACAGAAGAGAGCCGATAGCTTATTGACAAAGAAACTCTTGCTGTTTTTACTGAAGTCAAGGTGTCCTACTTGTATCATGAGGATTTTCCTTTTACAATTGTCTTGAGTCTCAAGCTCTCTTTGAAACTTTATTCTAGGCATAAATTTGCCCCCTAAATTCCATCATCAGATGCAGTGCTGCAGTGCCTCGCCTTTGTATGCTTTCTTTTCTTCAGCTTTAGATAGCCATCCTCCTCTCCCTCCAAATAACTGTAGCATTCCTTCTATGCATTCTTCAAAAATTATCATTTATTTGGAATTTTAAGCTATCTTTTAAAAAAACGTCTACTTCTTATCTTCCCAACCTGCTGAAAAGATTCTTTTGGAGGACAGCTAAATGTTTTGCTTCTACTTTCTTTGTTGGGGCCTTCATGGTGGTTTTAATTAGGCATTTAGTAGGTGCTTAATTAATATTTGTTGATTAAAATGTTGATATTTTGAGGTTTACTGTATCCAGATCAGAAAGTTCAGAACAGAGTCCTATATTGTACAACAAAGTCAAGAATTAATTAGTAAAGTTTAGCCAAAATCATAGAGAGGACAACTAAGGTATCTTGGGAGTAGATTTCCCCAGAAAAAAAAAAATTTTAATAACTCAATAATTCAGCTACGTCACAGAAGGAATGGCCACGATATGCTATTTTATATCTCAATTCAAAGTTTGCTTATAGTGTAGCTCCAATCCAATGATTTCCAATTGTCTATGGATGGATTTGCTACAGTAAGATCACATATGAAATGTCTGATTCCTGTGTCCACCTTTCTGAATCAGAATATTAAAGTGGTATTTGGAAATTTAGAAAACGTCAGAGGTGATACTAATGGTAGTTCTTAAAGTGTGATCCCCAGGCCAGCAGCATCAGCATCCCCCAAGGGCTTGCTGGAAATGTAAATCCTGGTATCCCAGACTACCAATCAGAAACTCTGGGGGTGGCCCAGCAATTGTTCTCTGCTCCCAACGATTAAAAAATATGCTAACATGTGAGAATCACTGTTCTTGGGACTTCTTATGATTATAATTAATATTTCTGGGGACCCTATATAAATAAAAATTGGTCTGATTGTTTAAAAATATGTGACACTGCTCAAAATTTGCCAATTGCTTATTTAACAAATTTTTACTAAGTGACTTCTATATGCCAGGTACTATGTTAGGTGCTGGGGGGAAAAAAGGTAAATAAGGCATAATTCCTGCAAAATGGCAAAATGGGTTGTACATAAAGACAAATAATTATGATTCAGTGTATTCAGTGCTATAAAATGTGTGTGTAAAAAGTAATTTTGTTGTGAGTGATGTAGTCCAGGGAAGACTTTTGAGTTCTGAACACTGAGGATCATATATAATAAAATCGGACAGGTATCTAAATATCTACTTATGACATTATAACTAACTAAATTAACTTGAAGAATGAAACCCTGACCCTCTGAGCTGTATAGTCTCTCTTTCCATGTGAAGACCTGCAGATTACAGCAAGAGAGTAACTGAGTTTGATTAGTCAATATTTACTTAGCCAGAAGTATAACTATGGCTGGCCTCACCCATATCAAGTACAACTCAAGCATGAGTAAAGGAAGTCACAGAAAATATGAACTTTAGCATTAACTCTATCCACAGGAGAAAGAGGATCTCACTGATTCTATATTCTTGCATGACACTTCTCAAGAGCACTGAATAAAGAGGGAGCGAAGACTTGAAATTATGTTTTCCATATTAGTCCCTTCTGAGAATGAAGTATAAGTCTTTTCTTCCTAATGGAAACGTGTGGAAATGATTAGTTAAGTGCCCTTCACCCAAATCCAAAGGTTTGTAGCCAGATGAGCAGAAGGGAGGGAGCATTTCAGATGGAGAAAATATCACGTGCAAAGGTTATAGGGCCTAAAATAACATGGGGAGTTTGTAGAAGCATAGCGTGGGATTTCGTTGTTTGATTTTTTGGTTTTTCTTTTCAGTTAGGTCAGAAGACAATTTATTTTAAAACTTCGAGAACTTTGGTTTTGTAACTGAAAAACTTGAAAAGATTGACATGACTAATAATAAGAGACTGATAAAGTAAGTAATGATAGGGCCATGCAATGAAATAAAATACACTCATATTGTAGGGCTTTATTTTATTT
>NW_011888910.1:1865030-1869240 GCF_000151845.1 Pteropus vampyrus
TTTTTTTTTCAGAAATTTTGGGGATACAGGCAACTTTTCCCATGCTTCTGAAATAACTTTGAATTCTAGACTTCTCTTAATCTAACCATAATCTGTCATGCATTGCTGAGCCCACTGAGGCAAGATTCTTGAGGGTTGAGGGATGAACATGGTCTTACTTAGTACTAGTTTGCATGGTTGATCGTTCATGGCCATGTCACACAGTGTTTCCAGTCAGGATGAAAACACGCAATAGCTGGATGTCCAGCTGCCTATTCATCAATTTGAGAAGTGAGTATGTTTCCATCTAAGTCATTGCATGCAAGGCATGGGGCTGGTTCTGTGCCCATGGTGACTTCCTTCACAGTTTCTTTACCAGTTTCCCCCATTTCCCTGTGGTTGGTGACAAAAACAGCTGTCATTGTCATCATATTCTCAGACCTAGCAGAACAAACCAGAAACCATGTGGCAGGTGGGATTATTCCAGGAGAATGGAGGTGAGGACAGAGACCTAGCATAGAAGGCAAGAGACCTGCAGTGGAATTTTGGGTGAACGTGGACAGATCATTTCACCCACTTCTCTGCCTCAATTATCTCCTCTGGAAATAGCCTATTTGTTCTACTTGACATGGAGGTGGTGAAGCTTGAATGAATGCTTTTGGGAAAGTGCTTTGTCATATGGAAAAGACCACCCAAATACTGGCCTGAAAAATAGACTGGTTAGCAAGGGCCATACCTATGACGACACATGGAAACATGTCAGACAATCAGAAGGTGTCATCTCAGAAGTTAGACAGCACAGATGGTAGGTAGGGTCTGGGATATATTTATGAAATTGGATGAGGGGATGAAGGAAAGGCACACACAAAATGTGCTGTGTTTGTTTATTTCAGCTTCATCACAACCCTGTATATATTATGGTCTTATTTCACAGATAAATTAACTGAGATTCAGGCCGCTTAAATAATCCATATAAAAAGAGCCAACCAATGACATGACTGTTTATTTAGGGGTCTCTGATTCTGAAGCCATACTCTTCATATAACAGGGAAGCTGTGTATGTGTGCATATGTGTGTGCGTTTAATGCTTGTAAATAGGCAAAGTATTAAATGTGCAAGTTGTATATGATATTGGTAACTGTATCAGAGATTTAAATGAAAAGTTTAATGGAGGCACTTTTTATAGATGTGGAGACAGAGCTGTGGGAGCCAAAAGGGAGAGGCTAGTGTTCAGGGACTCGCAAAGGCAGAAGCAGTTTCCAGCCCCAGGCCTGAACGACTGGGAGAGCTCTAGCCTTGCAAAAGATGCTCCAGCAGGAGCTGTGGCTGTGGACACTGACACATGGCTCCAACACAGGCCTGGCAAGGAAGAGGAGTAAATACCCTGATCCGACCTCTCCCTTTTCCAACCTTCTTATTTCCTGTTAACCCCTCTTACTTATCCAAAAACTAGAACGAGGGGTGGGGAGGGGGCTGGCTGGTGCAACCCATTGAGGACAACACCTTGGGGCCTGGCAGAATGGCCAGGGGAGAAGCAAATGGAGAATAATAGCACAATAATCATCTACAACTACTGACAACTTGGAATCAAATCGGAATTGCAGAGCTATGAAACAAATAGTATGATTTAAAAACATGAGAAGGAACAACAAACTGGACTCAAGAGTACACAATTTCACCAGTGGGGAAAGAGGCGAGCAGTGAAATGAAGAGAATCATCACCATGGCCACACTAAGTACTCTGGGATGATGAAAAGAGGATTGAAAATATTTTCAGCCATTCCTGGGCAGGGTACTATGTAGCAGAGAAAGGATAACTGATATGTTCCAGATTATGGTTTACTCTGGGTCTTTTAGGACACATGCTTTATTTATTTCTGCTTCCTCACTGCCTGCCTCCAACCCCTCTGAAAGTGGAGTTGCCTTATTCTCAATGCACCCATTGTGTCCCTTATGCAGACAGAACTCCCTCACGCAAACAGTAAAGGCTAAGGGGTGTTATGCTGAGATTCCACCCTGGATGAATGGATGACTGGAGGCCTGGGATTGTGCCAACACCATTGCAAAGATTAAGCATCGTCTAATACTAATAGGACTCTGCTTGAAATAGATGAGGGTAATATAAACATCCCTGCAGTGTTGGGTACCAGTCTCCTATTGGGTGTAATTACTCAGTGACTTCTGCTGCAATGAGCAGTTGGAAATAGAGTGCCAGATTTGATTAGCAGGTATGTCAATCTCAGTGTGATCATTCTGTATTCTGAACTTCATACTCATTCTATACGAAGTGCACTGGTTGCAAAATTTAAAACAAAAGCATGAAGTGCTGGGTTTTCATTCTGAGTCAAGACCACAGTCTAAATATAGTGGTACCTCCATGGCTTTATAGTGCTCAGATTCATCTAGATGATTTGTTAGGCAATCGTGTTTATTGAGTTCTTGCTGTAGAAACTATGTAGAGAAGTTTGACATGTGTATTAGTTTTCTAGGGCTGCTGTAACATATAACTACAAACCACATGGCTTAAAGCAACAGAAATTTACTCTGTCATAATTCTAGAGGCTATAAATCCAAGATCAAGGTGTTGGCAGGGCCATGCTCCCTCTAATGGTTCTAGGGAAGAAAACTTCCTTGCCTCTTTTGTCTTCTTGCAGCTCCTGACATTCTTTGTCTTGTGAAAGCATCATTCCAATCTTTGTCT
The DNA here is from genome assembly GCF_000151845.1 of Pteropus vampyrus. NCBI lineage: Eukaryota > Metazoa > Chordata > Mammalia > Chiroptera > Pteropodidae > Pteropus > Pteropus vampyrus. The sequence continues at coordinate 1,867,711 of NW_011888910.1, forward strand.
CCACCCGCATGTGTGACCATGCATGTCTATATGTTTCTTTGTGTCCAGATCTCCCTCTCCTTTCTATTATAGGGATGCCAGTAGTTGGATTTGGGGCAATGTAAAACCAGGAAGAGTTTTTCTTGAGACCCATAACTAATTATATATGTAAAAACCCTATTTCCAAATGAGGACATATTCTGAGATTCAGACTGGAGGTGAATTTTACAGAGACTGTGTTTAGCATACAACGTGATTTAATTTCGGTCTTACTGTTATGAACTTTAGTGTTCATTATTTCCCCAAATATTCCTTTTTTGTTCTCAATTGTCTTAGAAACTTATGTGCAAAGCATTCTTAGAAACTTATGTGCAAAGCATTTCCTGGTGTGTGTGTGTGTGTGTGTGTGTGTGTGTGTGTGTGTGTGTGTGTGTGTATTCCCTTTGGAATAAGCTGAGTTCTCCGTCCACCCTTTGTCTTTCCTAAATTGTCTTATTTCATCATGGAATTTTCATCTTCTTGCTTGCACTTTACTTGGTACTGTAAATCTAAATGTACCTTTTTTCTTTTAATGAAAAAAGAAATCTTTCCTACTGTTAATGTTCAGCCTCTATGGTTATGCACCCCCCAGGGACATTCTCAATGGCCCATTTTCATCTAAGGTCAGCAGACAGGTCACCACACCATTAAATTGGAAAAGGAGAACCTTTTTCTTGAGTTCAGAATTGTTTCCATTTGTGGCCTATTGACTTCTTGTATATTTCAGCAGCCTGGCCTGGATAGGTGTGTGTATCCCTCAGGTAAATGGGTTTCCTGCAAATCTGCAAAGTAACCACCATTTCTCACACTCTTAACAGCCCCCAAAACAGACATCAGACTTAGCACTAAATCTCAAAGCATATAGAACATTGAAGTTTTAGTCAAAGCCCTAAAGTAACAATACTATGAAAATAACAGTGCATGTTTCAATTTTTAAATCTAGAGTATTTCTTCCCATTACCACATGCCATTTAGAGGTGAAATCCTGGGTCCATTTCAGATGGACTGCAAGCCTGATCTCTCCTCTTGGTTGCTCCTGTTATGAAGAAGAGTAAGAGGAAAATGATAGCCATAGTAATGGCTAAATTTTGCTGAGTACTTTTGATATGCTAACGAGCAGCCTTAAGATTTTCTGAATCACTTATGACAAACTTGCCAGGCGGCTACAGATTCACAGATGGGGAATTGAAGCTTAGAGGTTAAGTACCTTTGCATATTAATGATTTCTCATAATACTTATTTCTGTACTTTTCTCTTCTCACTCATGTCAGAGTCCCAGTGGGAAACAGTGACTCCCTCAACTTTAGATAATTCCAAGAAGGGTTTATTTTTAAAAGGACTATTGTGGTATGGGAGAGTGGAGAAGAACCATGAAGGATGGTACAGATATTAAGGATTAAGAGCATCAGAGCTGCTACCAGCCCAAGGCCCCACTGAGGAAGAGTAGAAATGATTACTGAAAACAGCAAGAGAAGAGTTGGGAAGAGGAGACCACCATCAGTGACCTTCAGT
>NW_011888910.1:1869290-1871562 GCF_000151845.1 Pteropus vampyrus
CTAAATTTTGCTGAGTACTTTTGATATGCTAACGAGCAGCCTTAAGATTTTCTGAATCACTTATGACAAACTTGCCAGGCGGCTACAGATTCACAGATGGGGAATTGAAGCTTAGAGGTTAAGTACCTTTGCATATTAATGATTTCTCATAATACTTATTTCTGTACTTTTCTCTTCTCACTCATGTCAGAGTCCCAGTGGGAAACAGTGACTCCCTCAACTTTAGATAATTCCAAGAAGGGTTTATTTTTAAAAGGACTATTGTGGTATGGGAGAGTGGAGAAGAACCATGAAGGATGGTACAGATATTAAGGATTAAGAGCATCAGAGCTGCTACCAGCCCAAGGCCCCACTGAGGAAGAGTAGAAATGATTACTGAAAACAGCAAGAGAAGAGTTGGGAAGAGGAGACCACCATCAGTGACCTTCAGTCATGGGACAAGCCAACCTGAGGTGACCTTGAAAGGTTAATAAAATGCCTTGACTTCATTTTGCTTTCATGTAAGCTGTAAAAGATTTTTCGGAGTTTCTAGGTGGAATGACCAGCTTGTTCTGGTTTACCCTGGCCTTTCTCAGCTTTAGCAATTTAAGTCTTGTGTCCCAAGAACCATTTCAGTCCCAGGCAAACCAGATCCATTGTTTATCCTGGCTTTATGGCTCTGAACCACGGAATGGTGCTGCCTTGAGTACCATCATAGAGATATGGTGGCTTGCAGAAGCCTGACTTCACCCATTCATCTACTCCATCATTCATTCATTAGCTCAACTATTATTTATGTGCCAGGTTCTCTTCCAGCCACTGGGGAGTCAGTAGTAAACAAGATGGAGTCCCTATCTCATAAAGAATAAGGGAGACAGATAATAAACAAGGGAATAAATAAATATATGATAAACAGTAGCCACCCCCTATCTTCAGTATTGCTTTCTGCAGTTGCAGTTAAATAAACAATTCATGAAATAAACAATTTATAAGTATTTACTTTAGCTCTGTTCTAAGTAGTGTGATGAAATCTCCCACCTTCTGCTCTCTTCCTCTGGTGTCAGATCATAAATTATCCCTTTGTCCAGCTTCTCCAAGCTGTACACACTTCCCACTTGGTAATCACTTAGTAACCCTCTTGGTTATCAGATTGGTTATCAGAGATAGAGACCACATTCACATAACTTTTATTATAGTATAGTTGAACCTTCAACAATATGGATTTGAACTCCACAGGTCTATTTATACTCAAATGTTTTTTATATAATACTTTATTTTTAATTTTTATTTTTAAATTAGAATTGACATTCAATATTATTTTATATTGGTTTCAGGTGTACGGCTTAGTGTTTAGACATTTATATAATTTGCAAAGCGATCCCCCCAATTAGTCTAGTACTCATCTGACACTATACATAGTTACAATACTATTATAATATTATTGACTATATTCCCTATTCTGTACTTCACATCCAAGTGACTATTTTGTAATTACTAATTTGTACTTTTTATTTCCTTCACCTTTTTCACACACACCCCAATCCCCCTCCCATTTGGCAACCATCGGTTTTCTCTGTATCTATGAGTTTGTTTCTGCTTTGCTTGTTTGTTTATTTTGTTCTTTAGATTCTGCATATAAGTAAGATCGTATGGTATTTGTCTTTCTAGTCTGACTTATTTCATCTAGCATAATTACCTTCTAGGTCCATCCATGTTATGCAAATGGTAAGATTTCATTTTTTTTTTATGACTGAGTAATATTCCATTGTATATATGTACCACAATTTCTTTATCCAGTCGTCCATTGATGGGCATTTAGGTTGCTTCCATATCTTGGCTATTGTAATCTGCACTACAGTGAACATAGAGATTCATATATCTTTTTGCTTTCTGTATTTTGGTTTTCTTTAGATAAATACCCAGAAATGCGATTGCTGGGTCAAAAGGTAGTTCTATTTTTAATTTTTGGAGGAGACTCTAATCTGTTTTACATAGTGGCTACATCAATTTACAGTCCCACCAACAATTCACAAAGATTCCCTTTTCTACACATTCTTACCAACATTCGTTGTTTGTTGATTTATTAATGATAGCCATTCTGACAGCTGTGAAGTGATATTGTGGCTTTAATTTGCATTTCCCTGATGATTAGTGATGTTGAGCATCTTTCATATGTCTATTGACCATCTGTATGTTCTCTTTGGAGAAATGCCTGTTCAGGTCCTCTGTTGATTTTTTAAGTAGATTGTTTTATTGTTGCTGAGTTGTATGAGTTCTTTATAAATTTTGGATA
>NW_011888910.1:1871612-1882214 GCF_000151845.1 Pteropus vampyrus
AGTGACTATTTTGTAATTACTAATTTGTACTTTTTATTTCCTTCACCTTTTTCACACACACCCCAATCCCCCTCCCATTTGGCAACCATCGGTTTTCTCTGTATCTATGAGTTTGTTTCTGCTTTGCTTGTTTGTTTATTTTGTTCTTTAGATTCTGCATATAAGTAAGATCGTATGGTATTTGTCTTTCTAGTCTGACTTATTTCATCTAGCATAATTACCTTCTAGGTCCATCCATGTTATGCAAATGGTAAGATTTCATTTTTTTTTTATGACTGAGTAATATTCCATTGTATATATGTACCACAACTTCTTTATCCAGTCGTCCATTGATGGGCATTTAGGTTGCTTCCATATCTTGGCTATTGTAATCTGCACTACAGTGAACATAGAGATTCATATATCTTTTTGCTTTCTGTATTTTGGTTTTCTTTAGATAAATACCCAGAAATGCGATTGCTGGGTCAAAAGGTAGTTCTATTTTTAATTTTTGGAGGAGACTCTAATCTGTTTTACATAGTGGCTACATCAATTTACAGTCCCACCAACAATTCACAAAGATTCCCTTTTCTACACATTCTTACCAACATTCGTTGTTTGTTGATTTATTAATGATAGCCATTCTGACAGCTGTGAAGTGATATTGTGGCTTTAATTTGCATTTCCCTGATGATTAGTGATGTTGAGCATCTTTCATATGTCTATTGACCATCTGTATGTTCTCTTTGGAGAAATGCCTGTTCAGGTCCTCTGTTGATTTTTTAAGTAGATTGTTTTATTGTTGCTGAGTTGTATGAGTTCTTTATAAATTTTGGATACTAACCCTTTATCAGATGTATCAATATCTTCCATTCAGGGAGTTGTCTTTTTGTTTTATTGATTGTTTCCTTTGCTGTTCAAAACTTTTTAGTTTCTTCTGTTTCCCTTGACCAAGAAGATATGTCAGAAAAATATTACTAAGAGTAATGTCAAAGAGTTTACTGCCCATGTTTTTTTCTAGGAGTTTTATGGTTTTGGGTTTTACAAGTCTCTAATCCATTTTGAGTTTATTCTTGTATATGGTGTAAGAAGCTGTTCCAGTTTTATTTTTTTGCATGTGTTTGTCCAATTTTTCGAACACCTTTTATTGAATAGACTGTCTTTATCCCATTATATATTCTTGCCTCCTTTTTCATAGGTTAAATGATCATATGGGGTGATTTTATTTCTGAACTCTCTATTCTGTTCCATTGATCTATGTGTCTATTTGTATGCCAGTGCCATGCTGTTTTGATTATTATAACCTTGCATTACAGTTTGTACTAGGTAGTGTGAAAGCTCCAACGTTGTTCTTCTTTCTCAAGATTTCTCTTCCTTATGATTTTTAAAATAACACTTTCTTTTCTCTAGCTTACTTTATTGTAAGAATACAGTATATAATGCATATAACACACAAAATATGTGTTAATAGAATGTTTGTGTTATTGTAAGACTTCCATTCAACAATAGGCTATTAGTAGTTAAGTTTTGGGGAAGTAAAAAGTTATATGTAGATTTTTGACTATGCCAGGGTCAGTGTCCCTACCTGCCACATTGTTCAAGAGTTAACTGTATATTGTTATAATTCTTCCTTTATCATTAATTATTGTTAATTGCTTACTGTGCATCATTTATAAATTAAATTTTACCATAGGTGTGTACGTACATGAAAAAGCATAGTATATACAGGGTTTGATACTACCCACTGTTTCAGGCATCCACCGGTGATCTTGGAACATATCCCCTGTGGATAAGGGGAAACTACTGTAATTTTAGGCAGTAATAAATACCATGAAGAAGAAAACGAAGTTCTCAGGGTGGAGAATGAAGGCCGTGACTATGTGGACATGCCCTCCTTTAGACAGGGTGGTCTCTCTGAAGAGAGATGCCTACAGGCGTATTCCTGAATGAAGTATCGCTTCTTCCAGAACATGAGCAGGTTAGGATTGTGTGTAGATGCTCATTTATGCTCCTCCATCTTCTGTGGCTTCCCTTCAGACTTTTACTTTCTCCCTCAAGCCTTCTCTCTTCTCCCCCTGCACTTTTCACCTTTCCTTAAATTCTAAAGATAGAATACTCCTTTGATTTACCTCCGTCAAAATGACAATTCTCTATGAGGGACAATATTTGAAGCTACTACTGGTTATTTATATCTTTGAGCTATCAAATAATTCAGAGGCAGGTATGATTAGAGACTGGAGGCTCTGCTTGGGATCATGGGATGTGATGGTAGATGGAGTGGTAATGGGAAGAAGAGAGAAGAGAAAAGAATTTGGAAGGCCAAGGTCCTGGAAGATAAACTCTTATTTCTAAATTTTACTTCCTAAAATTCCATATCTTTCTCCCCAAAGAGCTCATTGTATCTCCTGGGTCCTGTCTCATCTGCACGAAATCAGAGTCTGGAGACCAGAACGCATTTATAGAAGACCCTCAATGCAGGAATGTAGGCCTGGAGAAGTTAAGGAGTCAGAATGCCTAGCCCAGGAGACTAAAATTACTGATCTATTTGGTAAATATACATTGGACCCTAGATCCATTATTTCTTCCATGCTATATTGTCCAAAGGGATACAGGGAGCCAAGCCGAAGCTCAGAAATTCCCTGAAAATTTGTAGTGTTCGTGTAGAAAATATTTATAACTTGATTCAAAAAGGGAATAAAAAACCCTGTTTTATCTCAAGATTCCTGCTCTTTGTTCAATAACCATGAAGCCAATACAGCATGATCAAACTTTCTTTTTCTCTAAAATTTAAAAGAAGGTAAAAGGTAGTAATTGATGGCTTTTTCTTAGACCACAGGCAATCACTTGTTACCATCCACTAACCACTGCTTTTCCAAGAATATTTTTCTTGTCTGCATTAGGAAGAAATAGATGACAAAGTTAAACTAAAAAGATGTTTGCTGTATTTCAGTCAGAGCAGCCAAACTAAATTTTCCGTATGGCCACATACTTATACATTACATACATTCCTTGTGTTTGCAAGTGGTTTGCATTTATTTATTGTTTGTTGTTTGGTTGGTTGGTTTTCCTTTGCAAACCAGATATATTACAAGAGGGCCTATACTCTGAATAGTTTCTTTAGGGAGTTGTACTTATGGGAAAGTCACAATCCACTGCCTGCAGAATTTGGTAATGCTCTCTCTCTCTCTTTTCCCATTTCTTTGTTTCTATGTCTCTGTCTCTATATATACATACACATACACACACTACTCACACACATATACACATATATATTCAGTTTATACACAGAGAAGAGAAACTTAAATTTTAAACTGATAGATCTCCTTTGTTCTTATATATTTCCCCCAAATATCATACCATTTACATGATAAAATAATTCACCATAAGGAAAAAATTGAATTTGGCAATTCTTTCTCAACTTACTGATGTAAACTGGGGACAACGTGCCAGACTTGATTTGAAGTTTTCAGGTTCTTGTCAGTCTGGGTTATGACTTTAAGACCTCTTTCTAAAGATAAATTGGCAGAATTTCCTGAATATAATTTTTTTTAAAGAAAAATCTGTTATTGAATCTCACAGAGCTTCCTTATTTTTCCCAATACCCAATAGTACATTACCTCAGAAGTGGACTCTCAGTTATAATGGCTGTTTCTTTAGATGAATTAAAGAAACTATATGCCTCTTAGTTTCCCAAGAAATGTAGAATCTAATGGATCACAGAGGACCACTTAATCCAGGTGTTTTCAGAAAATTCTTTAGAAAAAAAAAAAAACTCACTAGAGATCCTGTACTTTGGGGGTACAATCTAAAATTGTGGAGCTCTCCCTTTAGGTGAGGGGCATGTCAGGTAAGTCTGTCTTTATTCAGTTAGGATTCAGTAGCCTATAATCTGTACAAAGCCAGAAGTCTCCTGTGTCTAAGCTTGTGTTTCTTGTAGTATGAAACATCAGAACTTTCCTGAGTATAGACCAAGTTCCTGAGTATAGACCAAGTTCCTTCCTAGACCTAATGAACTAAAACCTTTGGGTGTAGGGCCAGGGATCTGCATATTTACCAAATTCTACCTTGAGTGTTACGCTCTTCAATCTTGAGAACCTCTGGTTTAAACTGGACCTCCACGGGTGGGAGAATTCAACATACCTTCTTCACCTGAAACCTTGACAAGTGGAAAAAATTAGCCAGGTTGGCTACCATTCTTTATCTTCATATCTAAAGTATAAGGTAGGAGGTAAGCACTCTGCGTGATTGAGAGTCTAAATGACATTAGATTGGAGTGTTTTTGGAATAGTTTAACATATTTATTGAGTAACTTTTCTATAGCAAGCACAGTGCTTGAGCAACAGAGAAATACAGATAAATAGTACATGTGCCTGCTTGTGAGAAACTATTACAAATAATAGGTAGGCAAATAATTTCTGCATAACGTGGAAAATGCAAAGCTGGAGTGCAGAAGAGGAGTTGGAAAAGAAAAGAAAAAGCAGCGTTGCACTGCTTTTCAATTTTCTGATCAGAGCAGAAGCACATCTATCTTAAGTATGCAGCTCAATGAATTTTCACACATGCATATATTCATTATAACTGCCACCAAGATCAAGATATAGAAGATTTTCAGCACCTCAGAAGGCTTTTTTGTGTGCCCTCACTACCAGTAACTCTCCCCCAAATGTAACCATTATTCTGACCTCTGTCACCAGAGATTAGTTTGGGCATTTTTTTTTTCATTTTATATAAATCGAATCACACATGTGATGTACTGCTTTTGTCTGACTTCATTCACGCAACATTTCTTTCATTCTGTTCTATTTTGCAGTGGTTCTTCATCACTCTGTAGTAGTCCATTGCATAGATATACTGCAATTTATTCTTTCTACCACTGACGGTCAATGTGGATCATTTTCAGTTTGGGGTTATAATGAATAAAGTTGCTATGAACAGTCTTGTGCCTGTCCTTTGGTGGACATAAACACCCACCTCTATTGGATTTACACCTATTGGTGAAATGCTGGGTCAGAGTTCTGTCTTTAGATAAAGCTGCCAATAGTTTTCAAAGGGATTGTACCATTTTTCCACTCCCAGCAGCAGTGTAGAAGGGTCTCAATTGTTACACATTCTTGCCAACATTTGATATTTCAGTCTTTTTAATCTTTGTCATTTATGATTGTGTGCGTGTGTGTATGCATATGTGTGTGTATTCATGAGGTAGGATTTTGCTAGTATTTTAATTATGGTTTTAATTTGTATTTCTGTCACGAGCAATGATGTTGAGTAAATTTTCATATGCTTATTGATCATTTGGGTATCTTGTTTTATGAAGTGCTGTTTCAAATATTTTGCTCATATTTTTAAACTTGATTATATTTTTCTTACTGATTTGTAGGAATTTAAAAAGATATTCTAGTTCATAAATTCTTTGTTGGGTATATCTATCAAGATATATCTTTTCCTAGCCTGAGGCTTGCCTTCTCACTCCTTTAATGATATCTTCTAAACGTCTTTATTTTAACAAAGTCTAATTTATTAGCATGCAGTCCTAACCCTTTTCTCACACAATTCCAGCCTCTCTGACTTTTCAGCCCTATACCTGGTGTCAGGGGATGCTTTATTCCTCTTTGTCTGGATGTTTCCATCTGATAAGAGGAAGGAAGGGTAACTCTTTGTTTCAGATCCCATAAATGCAAATTACTTATAGAAATGAACAACATACAATATTTCAATTTAGATTCTCATTTTCTTTAAGCTATCATCAAGACTTGGGTGACTACTCTAAAAATTAGGAGCCAAATCCAGCTCTTTTCAACACTATACAGACCTACCTACAGCCAGACTCATCCCATCTATAATCTTCCTCTTCTCCCTGTAGGACCCCATTTGTGTCTACTTTTCTTGTGTTTCTTTTTGATTTTGCTGCGATCATCGCTGCTTCTCTTCACAGAGACAACCCTCCACCCAGTCACTCTCCAGCACTGTTTCATTGCCTCTGAAGTTGGAATGTATTTCTCCTTCTCATGATTACAGGGAGCTAGAGGTGGCCCAGACTTTCAGCAACCAGTGCTATTGTGGGAGGGTCCAGAACAGAGAGCCTACCTTATTCTTTGAGGTTTTGAGTCTCCTTTACTAAGGAACTTGGATAGAGTTTTCCTGAGACCAGGCTGGGTGACCTTTGAATTCACTACTATGGACCATTCGAAGGAAAATATTTTAGACTAGAAAGATGATTGTGGTGGCCTTCAAATACTTTTCTAAAGTGATTTCCTTCTGAATGCTTCCTACTTACCTACACTGGTATATCAGGTGACTTCCTGGGCTCATGCCATTATTCTGTCTTCACCATAACTGCAAATCACAGTCAACACAGTCAGAAAAGATGGGTCACAAAGGCACCAAACGAAACCAGTTTCTGACTCTCCATATTGTCATATTCCCAAAGCTGTTCTTGGTCACTTGTCCTAGAGGGCAGCTGTAAACAAGAACCCTAGATACATCTTTTCTAAGTAAATATCTCTCTTCAGCATGTTCATGAGGAAATAGGCCTCAGAGTCCTTTCCTTCTTTCCTCTGTAATTTGTAGGAGTAGAATTGTGACAAAGCATTTTTGTTTGAAAGATTAATTTTCTAATGTCAAAGTGGAGTGTTTACCCCATGTATCCTGGTGCTAGCAGCTTCAGGGAACTCCTGTGCTAAGTAAGGGTTCATTGTTTTGCTCATTCTTTTGGTAATCTAACCGGTGTGTCAGATGTGACAAGAGCACCTGACACTAAGAGAAGGACAGTAATTGCTTTACTGGAGAAGAAAAAAATAAAAAAGGCTTGTCTGTTTGAAATAGCTTGAATAGCTTGGCCACCTGGAAGCTGTGAAGCTGTACCTTCCAGTTCAGTTCCCTGGATAATTGATGTTTTCTTCTTTTGACATTTAAAAAAATACAGAAACAAGTGTTTTAAAGATAAAATCCTTTGTTATCCACTGTGCAAAGATGGGATTCCCCCACAACACACTTCTTCATCAGAGAAATGATTAAGTCCTAGGAAATATGCCAACCTAACATCTCATACTACCTAGCAACAAGAGCGGAGGGTTGAGTGTTGTGTTGTTTGCTGGTGGCTCTGACTCTTCCACGTGAGATGATGTGAAGGTATAAGCAGATTTGGACATCACGGCTTTCCAAATCCCTATAAAATAGATGTCCCTGATTTGGTGACAGACAAAGGGGATGGGAGTTTGGGGGGCTGAGAGAATGAGGTGAAAGGTTAAAGAAGTACAAATTAGTAGCTGACAGATGGTCATGGGGATGGGGAGCATGGCACAGGGAATGCAGTTAGCATTAACATATTGGCTAGGTGGAAAACCAGAAGAGAGAAGGAATAATTAGGGGGATTGTTTTATAAACTATATAAATGTCTAACCAATATACTGTATATTTGAAATTAATAATAAAAAAAGAAATATACTTCACGTGTTAACCTACAAAAAAATGGATATCCCTGACCCAGGAGACTTTTCCATCAGTCTCCTTCGCAGGATTAGTGTTGGGAAGGGGCAAATAACACAGGCATTTTGGATTTTGAAAATCACATTTTGAATATTCTGTTTAATAAAACATAAATTTGACTTTCCCAGTTAATTTTTGCCTCTAATTCTTTCTTTTCCTAATTTTTAATTAATTTATTTTAAGTTCATTTTTAAATTACAGTCGACATGATATTATATTAGTTTCAAGCGTACAACATAGTGATTAGTCATTTATATAATTTAAGAAGTGATCACCCTGATAAGTCTAGTACCCCACCTGGCACAATATATAGTTTTTATAATATTATTGACTGTATACCTGCTGTACTTTATATCCCTATGACTATTTTTATAACTGATTTGTATTTAATCCCCTTCACCTTTTTCATCCATTTCTCCAACCCTCTTCTGTATCTATGAGTTTGTTTCTTTTTGTTTTTTAGTTTATTATTGTTTTTTAGATTCTACATATAAATAATTTCATTGGTATTTGTCTTTCTCTGTCTGACTTATTTCACTTAGCATAATATCCTCTAGGTCCATTCATGTTGTCACAAATGTTAAGATTTCATTCTTTTTTATGGCTGGGGAGAAATGTAATTTGGGGAATTTTGCTTATTGGAACCAAAGTCATTAGGATATTACTTTCTAAGTAACATATTTTGTAAATGAATCACTGTTTAAGAAGACTTTTAAAACAGAAAATTTTAAGAAAAATATTTTAGGTAGTAGTAGTTCCATTTGGGGTTTTGAGTCCATGAATTTGGAGTGGACTCTAAAATTAACCAGAGGGTAATCTCAGGCTAGTGTGAGGGTGAAAGAAAATAAATAAAATGAAAAAGTTCAGAGAACCTCTTGGCTCTCTCCAGCCTTTCAGAGAACTTGGCTCCCTTTCTAGGCCCAAGTCATATATCTACCAGCACTCAAAGTCAGATCATCCCTGCACTTTCAAATGGAACATGGTTTTTCAGAATGCACTCTTTTTATAATACTTCAAGGTGCACTTTCACCATTGGCTTTATAGAAAAGCATATTTACAAGGACTTTGGCTGAAGAATTACTTTCTTCACCGCCTCCCATAGAATCCTACATTTATAAACCCCTTTAATCCAATGCAGATCTTTGCTTTTACCCACCTTTAAAATTTTAAAACATTTAGTTTAGTTTTTTCATCAAAGAACTTAAAAATCTTGCCAATTTGCCTTCCTTTAGTTCAATTATAAAATATATGCAACTAGCACAGCTCGTTTAATCAGATGGATTAAGTACCTCTCTTAAAATTGAACATGCATCTGATGTTAGCTCTAAAATCTGAAGACCCTTACTCCTCCATCCAAAACCAAATGATCAGCCAAGCAACAGGATCCTGTTTAGCCAATTAAGAATTCAAATTCTTTTTATCCAGTAAGTGGAAACCATAGACTGAGGCATCATACTGGTGGCACTGCTATGTGGTGAGCAATCAAGTTTTCACCTCAAATCATCAGGTTAACTGTGGTTTCCACAGCTTACAAGTTTTGATGATATTGTTTTTCTAGTAATGAGCTGTGTAGTTCCTGCAATTGCTGCCAAGGGGCCTGGCATTATAAGCATTAGTCCCACCTCTCTGTGGACACAAACACAATGATTGAATTCTGTACTATAAACCCTTTACTGCATGCAGCCAGTGGGTCCTGTGGTTCTAGAGGCCCAAAGGGAGGAGTGGCTATATCCTTAGCAATTGTAGAAAACTGGCTACATTCATATTCTGTCCACATATAGGTGCTTTACTTTTCCTCTCTATCTCTGGGGCTTCCAGGTCTCTGTTCCAGGGAGCATGAAGTTTCAGGACGCGGTGTAGTCATTTTCTCCTCAGAATGTTTTTTTTCCAACCTCCTTCCAATCTGGGTTAGGTACCTCCCCTCATCCAGTATGTGCATATTTTAATTGTTGGTTTATGTCTTTGCCTCTCTCAAAAGACTGAGAGCTCAGTGTCTATAATACTTGATTCAGTGCCTACCACATAAAGGCCCTCCAAAATTTTTGTTAAATGAAAGAATACAAGCTTGTCAAAAGTTTCATCCCAGTGACACGTGGCTCTAATAAGCCTTCTCCTGACAGGATTAGCTCTTTTCTTGAAGTGGGATTTGCACTTGTCCATGAAGGCTGGCTCAGATTTTTTCTCCACTGGTGCCCTGAAGTGCTGATGTAATACCTTGAGCAGAATCATCTGAGAGTCCATTTGAGAAACAGCTATTCTGCTCCTGGTTCCCAGTGGCTGACTGCACCATCAGGCAATGGCCAGAGTTATAACTTTACCTGTCCTGACTGTGAGGACACAACAGGCTTCTGTTCTCTGGGTCATTAAGAGGGTGTGAATAAGCATACACCTGAAGAACACACACTATTCAGTAACCAGTCCTAGAAGTCAAAATATTAGGAATGTTTGTTTTACACTCAGTGATAAACTTCAGAGCATCCATGGTGGAGGCAATCTGATTAGCTCAATAGGTCCCAAATTTTAAGCTCTGTGTCCTAAATCAGAGCTACAAAACCATTCTGGTTGTTAACAGATGCTAACTATATGGTTATAAACACAAATAGAAGTCTTTGTATTTAAAGAATTTGGAGTGAGGGGCTTATTTTACAAAGGTTTGAGTATAGATGAAAATTTCCCTGATTCCCTGATCTGAAGGGCAGTTTGTCCTTTAAATCAACTAGGTTCTCATTTCAGCAACCATCCAGAGGGAAAGTTATTTCTTTGGGCATCGATTTAGGTCAATCTAATTTCTGTTGGTTTGATCCTCAGCCTAATGATTTTTTATCTCTTTTGAGAGTCCATCATCTATAGCTGAAAAAGGAAAGCTTGATCAACAGCCTCGTAGAGTCCTTGATACTGTTTCCAGGTTCCCAGTGGGATTTTTAGGAAATAAAGAAGAAAAGAGCTTGAAACTCTTTCCTTAGGAAGACATTAATTTTCTGTTCAAGCTATTTATTTAATTTCTCTGTACATCCACTTTTCCATTTGTTTATGCCATGTGTTTATTTAGCTCTGATGTCTACCTATTCATTGATTGGATGTTTGTGTAGTGTGTACCAATGCAAAACTTGGAATTTAGTAGATTAGAAAACAAACAAA
>NW_011888910.1:1882264-1884010 GCF_000151845.1 Pteropus vampyrus
AGATGCTAACTATATGGTTATAAACACAAATAGAAGTCTTTGTATTTAAAGAATTTGGAGTGAGGGGCTTATTTTACAAAGGTTTGAGTATAGATGAAAATTTCCCTGATTCCCTGATCTGAAGGGCAGTTTGTCCTTTAAATCAACTAGGTTCTCATTTCAGCAACCATCCAGAGGGAAAGTTATTTCTTTGGTCATCGATTTAGGTCAATCTAATTTCTGTTGGTTTGATCCTCAGCCTAATGATTTTTTATCTCTTTTGAGAGTCCATCATCTATAGCTGAAAAAGGAAAGCTTGATCAACAGCCTCGTAGAGTCCTTGATACTGTTTCCAGGTTCCCAGTGGGATTTTTAGGAAATAAAGAAGAAAAGAGCTTGAAACTCTTTCCTTAGGAAGACATTAATTTTCTGTTCAAGCTATTTATTTAATTTCTCTGTACATCCACTTTTCCATTTGTTTATGCCATGTGTTTATTTAGCTCTGATGTCTACCTATTCATTGATTGGATGTTTGTGTAGTGTGTACCAATGCAAAACTTGGAATTTAGTAGATTAGAAAACAAACAAACAAAAAAAATCCACTGTTTCGGAATTGAATAAATGTTACATCTTCCTTTCCTGAATTTTAGAAGATCTTTGATATAAAGGCCAGGACTGGAACTTTTCATCCTTCTCTTTTCTCTCTCAGTTCTTCCACAAGAATGCTGCTTACATTATTATTAATATTAGTTTGCATTTTAGATATTCATATTTTCTTATTACCAATTACAAAATAATTTATGCTTATCTTAGAAGTTGTAAAATCCAGAAAGGTACATCAAAGGATAAAAACAAATATTCAGTTCTTCTAAAAGAGCTGCTATGAAAATTTTAATGTAATTTTTCTCTTTTCTGTTTAAAAATCTAGCCAAGAATATATTATATAGACCACCCTACATCTCCGTTTTCATTTAAAATTATGACAAATACTTCTTGCTGTTATAAACTATTCACATTATTTTATGAAGAGACACTATTTCATTATGCAGGTATATCGTTATTTGCTTAAGTAATCTCCTTTTGTTTAAATTTATCTATTTTCCTTGTTATTGTAAGAATGTAGTCATAAACATCTTGTAATAGAGATTTTATATAGATTGGATTTTTTTAAAGGAAGAATTTTCCAAAATGTAATTACTGGGTCAGACATGTAATGGATATTCTTGAGACTAACACATAGTGCCAAATTATGTTCCAAAAAAGGCTTTCATCAATCTACACGTTTTTTTAGCAATGTATCAGAATATCTAGTGTAGCTATGTAAGTTCTTTTTAAAATTTTTAAAAATTTATTTTGGTAAGAACACAACTTTAGATGTACCCTCAACATATATTTTGGGATACAATACAGTATTGCTAACTATAGGCACACTATTGTACAGCAGATCTCCAGAACTTATTCACCTTCTGTAAATGAACTTTTATGCCTATTGCTTAGCAACTGCTCATGTTCTTCTCTCCTGCAGCATCTGGTAATTCCTATTCTTCTGTATGACTTTGACAATTTTAGATACCTCATATAAATGAACTCATGCAGTATTTATATTTCTGTGACTGGCTTATTTCATTTGGCATAATGTCTTCAAGTTTCATCTATATTTTTGCATCTTGCAGGATTTCTTTATTTTTTAAGGTTGAATAATATTCCATTGTATATATACACCACATTTTCTTAATTAATTAATTCATAAATGGACATTTAGGAGGG
>NW_011888910.1:1885095-1889440 GCF_000151845.1 Pteropus vampyrus
TTTATGCCTATTGCTTAGCAACTGCTCATGTTCTTCTCTCCTGCAGCATCTGGTAATTCCTATTCTTCTGTATGACTTTGACAATTTTAGATACCTCATATAAATGAACTCATGCAGTATTTATATTTCTGTGACTGGCTTATTTCATTTGGCATAATGTCTTCAAGTTTCATCTATATTTTTGCATCTTGCAGGATTTCTTTATTTTTTAAGGTTGAATAATATTCCATTGTATATATACACCACATTTTCTTAATTAATTAATTCATAAATGGACATTTAGGAGGGGTTTTTTTTGTTTTTTTTTTGTTTGTTTGTTTTTTGGGGTTTTTTTGTTTGTTTGTTTTTTTGCATCTTGGCTATTGTAAATAGTATTGCTGAATATTGAGGTATTAATATCTCTTCAAGATCTTGATTTTTCATGATCATCTTAGAAGATCTTTGGTGTATAGGCCAGGACTGGATCTTATCATCCTTTTCTTTTCCCTCTCAGTCCTTGCACAAGAATAAGTGTTTGACAAAATACGATACCCTCTCATGATAAAAATGCTCAACAAACTAGGTATTAAAGGAACTTACTTCAACATAATAAAAGCAATGTATGACACAATTACAACTACATCATATTCAATGATGAAAAACTGAAAACTTTTTCTCTAAGATCAGGAGTAAGGCAAGAATGCCCACATTTACCACTTCTATTCAACATAGTACTGGAAAGCCTAGCCAGAGCATTTAGGCAATAAAAAGGTATCCAAATCAGAAGAAAAGAAATAAAATTATCTCTCTTTGCAGATGATATGATCTTATATATAAGAAACTCTAAAGATGCCACATAAAATATGTTATAATTAATTAACAAATTTAATAAAGTTGCAGGATACAAAATAAACATAAAAAATCGGTTGCATTTCTATACACTAAACAAAGAACTATGAGAAGTGGAAATGAAGAAAATAATTCCATTTACAATAGCATTTAAAAAAATACTTAACCAAGAAGGTGAAAAACTTGTACATCGTAAACTATAAAATATTGATGAAAGAAATTAAAGGCATAAAGAAATAAAAAGACATTTTGTGTTCATTGATTGAAGGAATTAACATTGTGAAAATGTCCATACTACTCAAAGCAATTAAATGCAATACCTATCAAAATTCTAATGGCATTTTTTTATAGAAATAGAAAAAATATTCTAAAATTCATATGGAAACAAAGACCCCAAATAGCCAAAATGGTCCTAAGAAAGAAAAACAAAGTTGGAGGCATCACACTTCCTGATTTCAAAAATTATTACAAAACTACATAACAATATGTAATCAAAACAATTCTGGTACTGGCATGAAAACAGATATATCGACCAATGAAAGAAAATAAAGAGCCTAGAAATAAACCCATGCATATAAGGTCGACTGATTTTCAATAAGGATCCCAAATATATACATGGGAAAAGAACAGTCTCTTTAACCAATGATATAGGAAAATTGGATACCCACATGCAAAAGAATGAAATTTGACTCTATTTTATACTATACACAAAAAAATCAAATGGATTAAAAGTGGACTGAAGATGGTTTAAAACTTAAATGTAAAACATACAACTATAAAACTACAAGAAGAAAGTATAGGAGAAAAGCTTCATAACATTAGTTTTGGCAATGGTTTCATGAATATGGAATTGAAAGCAAATGTAACAAGAACAAAAATAGACAAGTTGACTACATCAAACTAACAAATTTCTGTACAGCAGAGGAAACAATCAACAGAGTGAAAAGGCAACCTATGAAATAAAAAAAATGTACAAACCATATATTAGATAAGGGTTAATTTTCAAAACATATAAGAACTGCTACAACTCAACAGCAAAAACCAGAAAAGCAAAAACAAAAACAAACTATACCTTAATTTAAAAATGAGCTAAAAATTTGAAGAGACTTTTTTTTTTAAAAAAAGAAGACATTAAATGGCCAACAAGTACATGGAGAGATGCTCAGCATCACTAATCATCAGAAAAATACAAATAAAAACCACAGTAAGGTATTGCTTTACACCTAGCAAAATAACTTTTACAAAAAAAGACAAAAAGAGTTGGTGAGGATGTGGAGTTACTGGAACACTTGTACACTGTTAGTGGGAATGTAAAATGGTGCAGTGTTATGGAGAACAGTATAGTTTCCTCAAAAAAACTAAAAATAGAATTACCATATGATCCAGTAATCCTACTTCTGGGTATATATCCAAAAGAATTCTGTAAGTTCTTAAGAAGTAGGATGGATGGTTAATACACAGCCTCCAGAACCAGATTGCCTTGATTCAAGTATTGGCTTTGACACTGTGTGGCTTTAGAGGCGAGACCTTAACCTCTCTGTGCCTTCATTCTCCATTTGGAGAATGGGGATAAAAATAGTACCTGCCCAAAGTGAGAATTAAATCTGTTGGTATATGTAAAGAGATTACAGTATGTCTGGCAGATAGTAAGTACTATTTTAGAATTAGCTGTTATCAACCTAGCAACTATCACAGGTAAGGCTGAGGTGAAAGGTTACCAATTAAAATCAAACAGTGCTCCATATCAGAGCATGGTGAGTTGAATAGTGTCTCTCAAAGATGTATAGCAACCTGGGACCTCAGAATGTGATCTTTTTGGAAATAGAGTCTTTGTAAATGTAATCAAGTTAAGATGAGGCCTTATTGTATTTGGGTGGAGGCTAATCCAATAACTGATGTCCTTATAAGAAGAAAAAAGCACACATAGAGACATAGAAGAGAAGATCATACGAAGACTGAGGTAGAGATTGGAGTTATGCTTCTGAAACCCAAAGAATACCTGGGCCCACCAGGTGATAAAAGAGACAAGGAAGGATTCTTTTTAGAGACTTCAGTGGGGGTGTGGTCCTGCTGACAGCTTGGTTTCAGATATCTATCCTCCAGAACTGGGAAATAATAAATTTCTGTAGTTTTAAAGAAGCCAAAATTTATTATGGCAGCCCTAGGACACTAATGCACAGGGTAAACTCAAATATCCCATTATCCATTAGGGAGTATACTTAGTTATTTGCATGAAATCAGCATGTCATAGCCAACCAGAATTGGTATTATTTAAGGTTACTAGCCCTACTAGGTACCTTAAACAGAATTTCAGGCAGAGTCATATTCCTGGGTGACTTGTGATGTCAGTGAGCCGACAGAGACCCAGGACACCTGCCCCCCACCCCTATGGGCTTCTTGATGGATTTTTGCTCTAATCGGCCATTGATAACACAGGCTTATTTCCACGTCCATTCTGCTGCTAGAATGTAATGATGATTGATTCATATAGCAAATGGCCTAAAGTGGCCCTTACAGTCTTATTATTGCAGATACAATTACCACCAGGCTGAGCTTGCTACTACAGTGTCTGATAATGGACTCTAATTTGCCAGTGGGATTTGTACCCAGACAGAGATCCATTTCTAAACTAGAGAGTAATTCATAAATATTTTTCACTCCAGTAATGGGGGAAGGCCAGATCTAATAGCATATTGAAAGTCAGTTCTATCTAGAGGCCACTGAGGGAGGCTGTGGGCTAAGGCCTGGGGCAAGCAGCTCACCAATCCAGACTGCTCATTTTGCAGAAAAGCCTGCTGAGACCTAGATAGATAATGTGACTTATCCAAGATCACACAGTTAGTTCTTTATGTTCTCTAACACTTGCCTCCTTTTGCTCCCTGAGTTGGGGAGTAGGAAAGAGAAAGGTGTTCCCAGCAGCATTTTGGACTTGAGCCAACTTGACTTCTGTTTATTTGAAGTAATGTTAAGAATTCTTTTTTTTTTCATGGCATATTTTTTGTTTCTATTGTATAATAATGTTGGAAGCTCCTGGATGAGAATTAGGAAAATAAAGAAAAAAATTTTAAAAGATGTTAACCATAATTCTTTTACAAAGAGATGACTACAAATTTGCATGTTTTATTATAATTTTTAATGTATGTGTATAGATTTTTTATTTTGGACAAATTGAGATTATATTACATATATAGTCTTTTTCTTCCAAATCAATAGGGGGCTTTTATTGCATCTTTTAAAAATCACAAATAGGTCTTAGGAATCACTGGCATCTTTTTCTTTCTGAAGCTGGACAATTCTTAGATCTTATTCATCAGCCTGCTAAGTTTTTTCTTTTTTTCAGAGACAGATACCATCCACATTTTTTCTTTTATCCTTGTTTTTAACTGTTGTGGTTTGCTGAATCAAAGCAGCTGAATCTGAGACAAGTTCAATGTCATTTCCTTCAATAATTAACTCATTTCTCTGGGCTTGAGATACAAGCAATGCCTAGTCTGATCTGAACCCTATGATATATTTT
>NW_011888910.1:1889490-1894011 GCF_000151845.1 Pteropus vampyrus
ATAGCAAATGGCCTAAAGTGGCCCTTACAGTCTTATTATTGCAGATACAATTACCACCAGGCTGAGCTTGCTACTACAGTGTCTGATAATGGACTCTAATTTGCCAGTGGGATTTGTACCCAGACAGAGATCCATTTCTAAACTAGAGAGTAATTCATAAATATTTTTCACTCCAGTAATGGGGGAAGGCCAGATCTAATAGCATATTGAAAGTCAGTTCTATCTAGAGGCCACTGAGGGAGGCTGTGGGCTAAGGCCTGGGGCAAGCAGCTCACCAATTCAGACTGCTCATTTTGCAGAAAAGCCTGCTGAGACCTAGATAGATAATGTGACTTATCCAAGATCACACAGTTAGTTCTTTATGTTCTCTAACACTTGCCTCCTTTTGCTCCCTGAGTTGGGGAGTAGGAAAGAGAAAGGTGTTCCCAGCAGCATTTTGGACTTGAGCCAACTTGACTTCTGTTTATTTGAAGTAATGTTAAGAATTCTTTTTTTTTTCATGGCATATTTTTTGTTTCTATTGTATAATAATGTTGGAAGCTCCTGGATGAGAATTAGGAAAATAAAGAAAAAAATTTTAAAAGATGTTAACCATAATTCTTTTACAAAGAGATGACTACAAATTTGCATGTTTTATTATAATTTTTAATGTATGTGTATAGATTTTTTATTTTGGACAAATTGAGATTATATTACATATATAGTCGTTTTCTTCCAAATCAATAGGGGGCTTTTATTGCATCTTTTAAAAATCACAAATAGGTCTTAGGAATCACTGGCATCTTTTTCTTTCTGAAGCTGGACAATTCTTAGATCTTATTCATCAGCCTGCTAAGTTTTTTCTTTTTTTCAGAGACAGATACCATCCACATTTTTTCTCTTATCCTTGTTTTTAACTGTTGTGGTTTGCTGAATCAAAGCAGCTGAATCTGAGACAAGTTCAATGTCATTTCCTTCAATAATTAACTCATTTCTCTGGGCTTGAGATACAAGCAATGCCTAGTCTGATCTGAACCCTATGATATATTTTTCACCCAAGAAATTTCAGATATCAAGAGAAGACCAGTTCTCTTGAATAATGATATTGATGAAGAAGTGAGCATTCACAGACCTCATCTCATAGCAGAAGCTCATGTAGTTTTTATGTTGTGTGTTTTTCTGTTTATTATAGGTTTCGTATTTTCTCATATCATTAAATGTCATATCTTCAAAAACGATTGTCTGATACTAAACTATGCAGATTAAAAAGGTACTAAATTTTTTTGTATTAGACATTTAAGTTTGTATTCCAATTTTTGTAATTATAAATAACTCTTGTGTTATAACTTGTGCATACAAGTTTAACATTACCTCTGATTTTTAATAATAAATATTTATAAGTAGAACTTTGGGTCAAAGAGCATGAATATTTTTAAGAGTCTTAAATAATACATATTATTAAACTATATGGCTTTCATCAGAGTAAACATTGAAATTTGGACTTGTAATCAGAAAATCTGGGTTTGAATCTCAAGTTCATCACTTATGAGCTAGATGATCACAGGCAAATTCTTTTGTTTCCTGATCTAATGTGTAAAATAAGAACAATAATTACCTTATGAGGTTATTATGGGAATAAAATAAAATAAATATTAAAGTGCTTAGCATGACTAATACTTAGCAGATTCTCGACAAATATTTATTGTTATAGTTTTGAATTTTTGCCACCAGTGATAAGCCAAGAACGAGAATTTTCTAGTGAAAGACCAAAAATTTTTATTTTTTAAATATGTGGCTATTGGTGTGTGGAGATAGTAAGATACTTCTGCCTGCAAGTTTATTAGTAAATTCAAAGGAAATCCAAAGCAAGCTGTTCTCAGTGCTAGTCTGATGAAGATGAAAACGTCCAGCTCAAAGGACTAAGTAAGATCTGGCATTTTGATGATGTCAATCTCCTTCTATAGAGAATATTTTAGTAGATCACACTGCTGTCAGAAAATTAGAATTTACCTAATGCATACTATAGAGGAGTTTGGCTTCAAGCTTCCTCGGGGGGAAGAAGAGGAGAGAATGGTTGTGTATGAGTCAAGGGAATAAAGCTCTGACTCTAGATCCTTCCCCAAATTCTCAGGTTCCCAAAGACCACAAATAAGATCATGCTGAAGAAACTTGGAAGAAGTGAACTAAAATCAAACAAATGCAGGCTTTGAGTCAGCTGGACTTGGGTGTAAATCTAACCTTTGATATTCCCTAGCTATTTGACCTTGAACAAGTCACTTGACCTTGACCTCCCTGGGTCTATTTCTTGTTCTGTAAAAGGATGTTAACTGTGGCCTACTTAGCAAGATTTTTATCAGGCCAAAAGAAAATGATTATAAGATAGAAAGTAGCCAGTTAGTAGCAACCATTATTACTATTATCATGTAGTGTCGGACAACCTAATACCTTACCTTATCTTAATATCTTCATTCATAAAAGGAGAAAATAATAATAGTTATACTTCACTTGCGATATTGTGATGAGGATTATTGAGAAAAATACATGTAAGAGTATTGAATAATCTGTGCAGCACTATAAAAAAGTCAGGTAGGAACACCTGGATAAAAGTGACATAACATGGAGGCAAAGTTAGCATGACCTTAGAGGAAATGTCTGTCCCATTTTGTCCTCTGAACATTCCCATTGTAGAAGGCACATTGATTTAGTTAAAATCTTTGGACCCTTTTAAAAGAGGACTCACTCAAAGAGAAACAATTCTTTAGCATTGCAAATTTGTGAATAAATTTCAAATCTTTTCTTGAGAGTTTCGTCAGTAGAGAATAAGAAGGCTGTTGGAATTTGGCAGCTGAGACTAAAGGAAAAGCCTTACCTCATCATTGTTTGGCAAAGAAACTCACATTTCTCTTGTGGAGTCAATAGAATTATCATATGCTGTTTGATATAGTACTCTCTTCTTATCCACAGGGGATATATTCCAAGACCCCCAGTGGATGGTTGTGACTGTTGTTTGTGTTTGTGTGTGTGTGTGTGTGTGTGTTTGTGTGTGTGTATTCATATACATACATATATTTTCACTTAAAAGAAGCATTTTATGGCTTCTCTTTGGCATATCCTAATCACCAGCATCACTGCTCTTATGTTTTGGGGTCATTATTCAGTAAAATAAGAGTTACTTGAACACAAGCATTGTGATACCACAGAAGGTGATCTGTTAACTGAAATAACTTTTGAGTGACTAATGGGTGGGGAGATGCTGAGCAAAGGGATGGTTCACAGACCAGGTGGAACAGAGTGGGCCAGCTCAAAATTTCATTAGGCTACTCAGAACGGTACACAATTTAAAACTTATGAATTGTTTATTTCTGGAATTTTCCATTTAATATTATTGGGCTGCAGTTGACCATAGGTAACTGAAACCACGAAAAGCAAAACCATGGATAAGGGGGGACTACTGTATCTGTACACTGAACAGCTGAATGTGAATCAGCAATATTGTGCAACTTTTAGAAAAACCAAGGAGTGACCAAGGAAGGACTAATAGGATTTTAGCAATCCAAGAGAGACTCTCATTATTTCCAAATTAGCCAGAACTTACCAGAATGTTCTGTTGTCCTCTGGTCATTGCATGAATGTGTCATAGAGATTGTACAGAGTCCAGGAAATGAAGGTGGGAACGAAATTTGAGAAAAAACCTCATAAGGAATGAGCCAAGGATTTGAGCAACTAAACTAAAAGAAGGGAGGTCAATGTTATGTTTTGTGGTATTAAAAATGCATTTATGATGATAAAATTGGCCCCGTCTCCCCTAAGGAAAATACAAAAAGAAAAGAGTTGAACTGCAACACATGATATTAAGGTTAGATTTCAAAGAAGAGCTTACCGAGTGACTTCAGTACTATTGGATTAGCTCTTAGGAGAAGAAAATAAGTTGACTGCAAGAGTAAGTATAGCATGGCAATATTAATGTTGCATAATATGAATGTTACTTGTGGAGCTATTGTGTAAATAACTGTGAAATTCCTTCCACAGAAGGTCTTTAAAATGAGATAATTGCTGTGGAGTGAAGGGCCAAGAGTAAAATTAACTTTTCCCTTGGGTTCTATCCCAGGCCTCTAAATTGAATACCAACATGTTTTTGTGGGTCCCCAAGGTTTTGAAACTGTGTGTTTCATGGCTCTGCTAATCATTCTTAGTTTTGATCTTGAGGGTTTCCACCAGACAACAAGTTATTTCAATCATGGTATTCACTTGGTAAGCTCTTTATTCTTTTGTGGGGATGGGGAAGGTGGGCATCTAGCCACGGCCATGAAAAAAAAAATGCATATGTATTTCTCTAGAGCTCTCCACAAGAATGTAACATTGGTCCTGAAGCCCAAATCACATCTTCTATGTGTTTTCGCTACTCATATACTATGTTGCCTAGATAGCATTAGTTAGCTGTATCAGGAGCAGTGATATTTGGGGCCACAGACTTGAGGCTGGTCTGACTGAAATGCCCTGAGTTGCAAGTGCTGGAAATAAAATCTGACGCAAGCAGAAAAT
>NW_011888910.1:1901981-1913403 GCF_000151845.1 Pteropus vampyrus
TGTGTTTCATGGCTCTGCTAATCATTCTTAGTTTTGATCTTGAGGGTTTCCACCAGACAACAAGTTATTTCAATCATGGTATTCACTTGGTAAGCTCTTTATTCTTTTGTGGGGATGGGGAAGGTGGGCATCTAGCCACGGCCATGAAAAAAAAAATGCATATGTATTTCTCTAGAGCTCTCCACAAGAATGTAACATTGGTCCTGAAGCCCAAATCACATCTTCTATGTGTTTTCGCTACTCATATACTATGTTGCCTAGATAGCATTAGTTAGCTGTATCAGGAGCAGTGATATTTGGGGCCACAGACTTGAGGCTGGTCTGACTGAAATGCCCTGAGTTGCAAGTGCTGGAAATAAAATCTGACGCAAGCAGAAAATCTGATTCAATTATCTTATTTCTAAGACAAATTAGGGTCTGTGCTTGATAGAGTTGAGGGTGGCACAGAGGCCAGTTGGAAAATTAGAAAACAGCAATGCTCTCCACAGTGAATGAAGAGCAAATATGTGTCAACTATGAAATTATAGCCAGATGAGAGGGAGTGTGAGGCTGAGGATGAATCAGATCAATAGAGACAAACTAAATCAAAGGCCATCCATCACCCTCTGAGCCACGTGGGCAAAAGGGTCTTAATATTAAGGAGACTGTGAACAAACAGCCTGGTGTTTGAAGGAGAGGAGGAGAAACCCTGATGACTCGTGGGCAGGACCTTGATGACGATGTTGCTTGGGTGTCTGAAGTGAGTGATTCACCAGGGAGTTACAGTTGTTTACAGCTGACCCATGTATTAAATATTCATCACCCAAACTCTCTTGGGTGTGTAGTGATTTGTGCCTGTCCCCTCAAGCAAAGCATAAGCTTTTCTGTTTGATTAGAGGAGAAGTAAAAAAAAATAAGAAAACACATTTTTTTCTTCTCCTAAATTCCAAATGTGTACTTTGGTACTTTAAGATTATTCACAGGGCTTGAATAAGTAAGTAAAAACAAAAATAAAACAAAACAAAACACCCAAACTTCTGTTCTTTTGAAATCATCTTTTTCAGAGTGCATGTGTAGGAAAGGATGAGAGTGTAGGACAAGTTAGAAGTAATTTCTGTTGAATGGGCTGAATTTCCCAGAGTTGTATGATCACTCTGGACTTTACCTACACGGAAGCATCTACAGAGGTGCTTGAATCATTTGATAACTGATTTATTTGTTAGGTTGACCTGTGAACATTATGTTTATTAATGGATGAGAAATGCAATAGTATTATAGGATGCTCATAATATATTGTCAGAGTTGATGATAGCTTTTTTGAGTTGATCTGGACAATACAGAGAAAAGCCTGCATTCTATACCTTAAATATTTGTCACTGCTGAATGCTTTCATTTGAGCTAGTTTATTAGGTCTTTTTCAATAATTTGTCAGTGATAATATAATATTATCTGTATATGACTTTGAAGTTTGTAATTTTTCACCTTCCTGTAAGCTAGAAATTAGTATCTCCAAGAGTCTCAGAATGTTCAACCGATTTGCTTAAATTCACATAGCTAGGGAATGGTAGAGGTGGGGTTTTTAATGGAGACTTTCTTAATTCTAAGTTACTTGTTCTTTATTCTAAACACTTCTTAACTATGAGGAAATGTTGAAAGAGGCAAAGGAAGGATGATAAATCAGCAGGTGTTGTGGGACACAGCTCACAAGGAGTAGAAGTGGGGGGGACTGAAAAGCAGATTTTGTCTCTTTAACCATCTTTGCCCTCACCAAGCATTGCACAACAAGCTGGTTACATATCCTTGTTGCTTTGAAAGAGAAAGCTTTTGCAGGGTTCACTTACTGTATGATTTTGCTGAGCATATACTTCATGCCAAATGCTGATTTCCCTGAGGATAGATTGGGGAGGAAGACAGATAAAATCCCTGCCCTCATGGAGCTTTGGTCTTAGAGAGGTAAAAGAGGCCAGGGTCACTAACCCTTATGGCTTAACTGCTTATGGCTGATTTTGGTCTATGGGTTTTTGTGTTTTGTTTTGTTTTGTTTTGTTTTGTTTTACTAAATAATGTCAAGATTGAATAGCAAAGTTGCTACAATATAACTTTGAATTCTTTGTTTTTCACTCAATTTTATTTATAGTAAAATATGTCATAATAATAACAACTTATTGGTTGCTCGCAAAAATTAAGTAAGATAACGTTGATGGTGCATCCAACACAGTGCCTAAAGTACAGTGAGTATTCAGTAACTATCTAGTGCTGTTATTACCATTATTACTTTGATGTATGTTGCTTAGCACAGCAGCAGCAGGCTTCCCCCAAGGGAAAATGCAAAGATATGTGATAAAAAGCAAATGATGTTAAGTTCAGCTGCTGAAGTATCTAATACAAAGACCAACAAAGAATACTCCTCCTGGTGTGTCATCACATCTGGGTGCATCAGAGACAGCTGAAATCTTTGTTGTGATATAGGCTCATCAGCTGTGTCAGAGGAAGCAAAATACCCCAGAGTGACGCTGCTGAGGGTCCACTTAATATTCAGAAAAGTTTTGTTAGAATGCGTATTGTATGCTCAGCAATGTGCTGGTTGTTGAAGGTTAAAAATGACTAGAGCAGTTTTCTTGCCCTCAGTTATGCAGCTATGAAGTATCTCCTAGTTACTTCTTTTAAATAAATGTGCAAAACAAAGAAGATTATCCAGTGAATGCCTGAAGATCAATTGCCTAGCAATAGGCTTATCAGAACCCAGGGCTCTCTGTTCTCCAATAGCAGAGCTTGTGCCTAAACTCGACTTCCTGGAGGACTGTGCTCCCTCCCTGCCTATGCAGCAGCCTGAATCCAACATCTTACAAGGTCTCCAAGTGCATCAGTTGAAGCACTCAGATAGCTTCCTTCCAGCTGGAACTTGCAGGTGGATGGCCTAGTGCCAAAGGCCTGTCGATTTTTCCTCACACTCAAGGCTGTTTTGAGCTCTACCTCCCTATAAGAAGGTGGTAAGGCAGTGTCCCTTCCCTAGAGCACAGACGTGGAGTGTGTCCAGCAGCATCACCTCACCCTAGCACAGCTTTTCCTGGGATAGTGAGAGAGTAGAAACTATGTGCCTCTTCTTGCTGATCTTGGGACCTACATTCTCCCCACAAAGCCCGTTCATGAATCCTGGTGGTATTTTCTTTTACTCATTCCTCCATTACTTTTCACTAGATAGAATTTGTGTTAGTGAAAGTCAAAGTGAATATTAAAAAGTATGTGAACTTGGGATAAGAAGCTTTTATATGTGAACTTGGGATAAGAAGCTTTTAAAATTCCCTAACGTTCTAAGTTAGCAGCTCCTGATACCGTAGAATCGAAAATAGTTTTCTGATAATCATAAGAAAGTAGTAAACTCAGGGAAAGAAAGTAACTTCCTGGTGCTACTTTCAGCTTCAATAAATGCAGGGTTGGCACTTTCGAAACACTGTTGTAGTCTGTGACTGTGTATCATTCTTAGGCAAGGTTGCCTGCTTCTTATACTATTTGCATTGAATTTGTTTTGTTTTCTCACTCTGGAGTCTTACGAAAAATCTCATGGGTAGATTTTTATTACTCTCAAATGCTGCCATGAATGCATGTTTGATTCTCTTAGGCACCCCATGGCCAACATCTATGCCATACTTATTTTGTATCTCTTAAGAGTAAAGGTTTAATAACTAAATTTTTTTTAACTGTACTTTTATGATTAGGATAAAAAGACCTTCTTTAGATATGTTCAGACTAATAGGTTAGAGCAGGGTGAAAAAAAAATAAGTAAAGCCAAGAACTAGTTTTGTTTGTTTGCTTGTTTGTTTGTTTGTTTGTTTACCCACTGCTTCTCAAAGCTAATTTGTTAAAATTATAAATATGAAGTATTAGCAATTTTGTGGTTCTTGGTATTTTAGAGAGGCAACAAAGTTTCTGTTTTTTGGTTGCTGTCTCCATGCCTCAGCCTCTTTGTGTTTTTTCGGGAGGCTTTAATTTGGAGGAGCTGTAAATATGCCTTGTCTGTAAATTTTATGATAAGGGCTTTTTAATATACTCACTCTTCCTACTGGATTTTTATTAGGAACAAGGATTAATGAAAAAAGGAAAGATTTATGACTATTTTTCTCTTATCAAGTTTGTGTGAGTACAAGTAGGGAGAAATATCTATGATCTCTGGCTAGTGTCCATTAGCCTTTCAAAGTATGTTTGAAACTTTCAGGTTTTTCTTTGGTTAAGAAGACAGACTCATCAAATATTTTCACATGATAATACCTCTAACTGAAGCAGAAAGCTACCACTAAATAAACAAATAGTCTAGAAATAGAATTGTACCACAGAGCACTTAACCAGCATCGTTTTAGAAATGAATGTTTTAACTACAGTGAAACAATCAACTTATTGAAACTTAAGGACTTCAAATGACATTTTGGAATCAAATATGACTTGGTTAGTTACCCAGGGATTTTTTTCCCTCCTTGAATAAGTTTCATTGAACTGAAACAAAATTTCCAAACATTTTGATTGTCTTTTTTGCATCAGCTAGTTTTTGGTATCTAAACCATTGTGTAGATTCATCAGCAGTTCATGGTAAGAAAAGTGTTGAACTGCTGAGATAGCAGAAGGGAAAGAAAGAGAAAGAGGAGAAAAATTGAAAGGGAAGGAGAGAGGAAAGGGAGATAGGGAAGAGAGAGTTGGTAAGAGAGGGACACTAGTTGGAGGGATAAAAGAATACAGAGGAAGGACAGGAGAGAAAGGCTAGTCAGGGAAAATTTCACTAAACCTGCACGAACAGGGCAATTACATTAAACTATCTCTGAGGAGTGGCTTAGGGCTGTTTTTTTGTTGTTGTTGTTAGAAAGATGAGCACAGATGGCCTGTATTTTTGTGGACAGAGGTTAGACTTCCTTCCTGAGCAACCCATAGGCAGATTTTGCAGGCAATGGCTCCCTCTGTAGCAGATGCTGTCACTGCTCTATCCATATCTCTTTGGTTCCTTTGCCATTTTCTCGCACAAGTGACCCCATGAGCTTTTGCTCCTGACAGCTAGCATGAGTGTCTGAAGACCATTGCTGTGCTCAGGGTGTGAGGACACTTTCAACTTTGCTTCATCTGCACACTCTGAAAGCTGGAAATGCCTGAGAACTTACACTTCTCCTCCAACCCCAAGGCAGCCCTTGATGGTGACTGATGTATACAGCAATATCAGTACTCCAACTCTCTGGCTCCTGAACTCTGAGATGTGGTTGGTTGCATTGTCTCTACAGCAGAACTGAGTCAAATTTACCCTCTGTGGCACATCTTCTTTCCACTTTTTCCACTTCCCCATACACTCCCTAATAAACCTTATTGAATTTCATCTTAGGGTCTGTTTCTGGGATCTTGGCCCGAGACAGCACTCAATTACCTAAAAATCCAGATTATTCCAAGACCATTGAGGAGTTGTTTCATTGTTTGATCCTCAGGGGTGACCCAGCAGTATGAAAGATTTACCCTATGTGTGGATCTATACTTAACAGTTAAAGAAGACATTCCCCTAATATACAGTCTCCCTCTGCCCACACTTTTCTCTTGAAGCACTTGGCTTCTTCTGGAACATGTGAGCATCTGTCCTGACACAGATGAACTCCATCCTTGGAGACTCTGCTCTCACAGCCTCCCTCCTCCTCCCAGGCTCTGTCGTGGTTGCTGAAGCGCGGCTCCATCTGGAAGCCTGACAGGCAGTTTTCTTCAGAACTGGAAGTTATTGCTGAGTATATTTGAGAGCTGGCTCAATTTTAACAGCCAACCTATCAACCACTGTCTGCTGGTGTCACCTCTGCTTGGGTTGCTTGGGAGTCAGAAAGAGCAGAAGGCAGACATCTTCACTCAAAGCCTTGGTTTTAATAGACATTATCATTCAACTCAAGATGGGTGTTAGAACTAGAATCAGGGGGAATGCACTGAAATAGCACCTAGGTTTTTATAATTTTGAGGGAGGAAGCTTAGGAGGTATTTTCTGGTGCCTTGTGATCCCATGACTGTTCTATGAAGTCACTGTAGCTCACCATATTAAGAGAGTCAGTTCTTACTTTAGAGGGGATTTTTTTTCTTATTCTGAAATACTATGAAAAAAATGTGCCAGAGTCTACTTATTTCTTCTCCCACTTATATAAAAAGAGGACAGGAAATAACTCCCTTTTTCAAAGTTAGAAATTTGGAAGTGGTAATGACTATCCTTAGTAGGATTGTTCCATGTGAATCTCGGCTGAGAAAAGCTCTCTGCTGATGGGCCTGTGGAACAGACAGAGTGGAAATCCAGATGTTTCTGTGAAGGATGTCATTGAGAGGCCAATTTGGGGGCATGTGACAGAGATGTGCCAGGTTCTTTTTTGAAAAACCCCGTAGTGAATATTCATTGAGCACCTATAGTAATGTAGGGACAGGTGTTGGTGATGGTGGGGTAAGTTAGAATGAAAATTTTGCCCTTCAGGAATTATGTTGCAAAATATATTGTATTGTAAAAATATGTTAATTTTGACACCTTTGATACAGAGATTTTATTGCAAATATTAACCACATGAGCAATCTCCCTCATGTGGAAAACTTGAGAGTTTTTATTTAAGTTGCTACATATTTGAAACAGGCTGTCTGACTATGTCAGTGATCTAAAGTCAGTCAGCTGCTTCCTTCTCATCTTACTTGCAGAAAAATTGCAGTGAATCATGATTTTATGGGAGCTGTTGCTCATTGCGTCATTTCTATATCTCTCATTTCTTGAAAGTTTATTGTAGGAAAGTCAGCTTTAAAAATACTTAAATTTAATTATTTTGGTAATAACTAATGAAAGTAAATATTCCTGACAGATTATAAACTGGAACATGTAACAATTACATTTTCCCCCTAAGGGTAATTTTTATTAAATAATTATTATTACAGAAACCATTAAGCTTGTTAAAAATATCAAACAGTATGAGAATAAAAAGTACCCTTTACACTCTACTTCCTAGATTTGACCTCAGTCTGTGTATTTAACTAAACATTAAAATGGAAATGTTATTTGAGGCACTGAGGTAAGAGATTCCCTTTGGAGGGGAGAATCTGTCCAAAAGAGATGGCCAGATAACAGTTATACTACTCATGCATCTTTGCTTACCTTGTATGGAGGCTTGGTGTTTGGAAGTTAAATAAGATGACTTGGGGAGAAGATTTTTGGAAAACACTGTTGGAATATTGTAAGGTTTCTTCCCAAAGTAGGGGTGTTTTCCTTTTACTTTATACCCATATAGGGGTTTTAAGATCACTTAGAGCTTTAAGGTATCCCTGAAGTTTGAGGGTTTGCTGGGCCAATATCTGAGTTCAACCAAAAAAGAAAGTCTTAAAGGTGGGAGATTGGTTGTCCAGAAGCTCAGAGTGAAGGCGAGGCGGTTGCTGGTTGGGGGTGGTCTATCCTTCCAGAATTGTAGGGCTAAAGATGGGTTTGTGTTTCCCATGGATATAGGCCATGTGAGAGGCAAAACCAATGAGAGGTCAACTCCAGCCCATTTAAAAGTGCCAGTTGGCAGAAAGAGGCTAGAGATGAATGGCCAGACTTTGTTGACTGAGGAAGGAGCCTTAGATGATGTATAGAAACAGAAATGTTTCCACTGGTATTAGTAGAAGCGTAGAAGAAATGTCTCCTGGGATATGTGGAGGGGTCTCTGAAGAACCCATGAAACTGTTCATAAGAGAAAAAAATCAGCTTAATCTGTTGTCAAGATGAGAAAACCCTACATCAGCTCACTATCGTATTGATTGACACCCTTCTTACTCTCCCTTTCCTTTGCTCTCTCCTGGGTTTCTAACCCTCAAGGATCAAGAGCTGAGAGTTGGAAGAAAAAGCCAGATAACACTCCTTCCCAGTGATGACTTCTCACCCATAGCAGACCTGAGCTGGGGAGAATCTCAAATTTAAATCAAGTTTGGAGTGTTGATTATTAGAAGAATAATACACTATTACTAAATTGAGACTCTTTTCTGTGATTTAAAATGACTATAGGAATTTTTATTATGTGAAAGTAACCAAAAAGGTTGTGCCCTGCTTAAGTTTGTATTTAGGGTTAAGGAAAGAACAATGAATCTCACTAAATAAACATCATCGAGCCCTACTTCTTTAACAAAAGAGTTATATAAATGCATATATGAAAACATAGACACATATGCATGTATTTTTTCACATATATATATATATCTTGACATCAGAATTCTCAATACATGTGCTCAAGATTAAGGTTTTATTGGCATCTATTCTAAGAACAGCATTGACTTATCCCTCTAAGAGCAGCAATGAGATGACAGGAAACAAGTAAATGCAGGAATAAATGCAAGAAACCCTCTTGAAATAGCATACCATCACACTAATTTTGTTCATTTGTTCAGTTGCCTTAATATTCTGAGTAATTAACAAGAAATTCGTAAAATCTCAGTAACTTAACCAAGAAAAGTTTATTTTGTCGCATCACCATCTAATTCTGGTGGAGAGTCATCTTCCACCTTGTAGCCATCTGAAGCACATGGTCTCCATGTTCCCCTTGGCAGGGGAAAGAGCAAGGTGAGGTGCAGTCACGTGGGCCCAACTTAACTGCAATCAGGGTCGGAAAATGCAGAGGAGTGCATGGATAGGTGTTGAGCACTAACTATCTGCCTGACTGTCTGACTGCCACAGTATTTTACCATATATTCATCAATACTTATTGAGTAATTAGTATATATAAAACAGATACTTTTTGGTAGGGAAAATCATAGACTTTAGAATCACATCTATCTAGGCATAAATTTCTACCACTTACTAGGTATAAATAATTAGCTAGTATTTAGCTCTCTCTGAGTCTTACTTTTCATACCTGTAAAATGAAATTAATGTACCGCCACAGTATTGTTATAAGTAGTTATTGAAGTAAGTCCTTAAAGCACTCGGTGCAATAGTAACATGAATAAATGCTGGTTATCTTCCACTATTGCTACAAGTCACTATGACAGGGTTCTATAAGATACAAAGATTTCCAAGTAATGATTACCGTTCTCAAAGATCAGATAACTTCAGAGATATCAGCAATGCAAGTACACAAATACATAAAATACATTTTGAAAGAGCTATAGAGTTGCTATAAATGAGAGGTTTAGTGAGATCTCAAAGGAAGAACAATCACTTCTGCTATAGGAGATTTCCTGGGAGAAGTTGTATTAGAGCTTGGTTTTTGAAGAATGGGAGGATTTCAAGAAGAGACAGGAGGGCCTGGAAATTCTATGTGGACAGAATGACTTGAGTAAATGTACAAAGTCAAAAAAATTAAAAGACTATTTGGGGGATGAAAATAAGCCAGTTTTGGCTCAAAGGGAAGTTTAAAATAGGGGACTGATGAGAAATCGGCTGAAAAAGTAGGCAAGGTGTCTAGATTAGGCAGAGCCTCGAATGTTAGCTGCAGGAGCTTAAACTTGATCCTGTAGGTAATGAGGAATCATCACAGGGTATTAAGGAGTGCAGTGATAGTATCAAAGTAATGCACATAAAAAGAGATACGACATGATGACAAGTAAATAACAAAGCATCCCACCAGCCCTGTGCCCTGTATAGCATGGAGGAGAATCAAGAGAGAAAAAATCTAGAGAATGCTTAACTCGACATTGATCATTTATAGATGAGAGAATTGACACAAGAGAAATTAAATGACTAACCTGAGGTATTTAATGAAACAGGAATGGGTACAAGATGTTCTGATGTTACCATTTTGATGCTGTTACTTTTGTGACTTCTTTGTAACACCTTGTTAACATTCTGATAACTCTGAGCACCTTGGGATCATCTGTTTTTCCTCTGGATGCCCTTGACATGCTAGTGATTTAGATTGCTAACATTCTCAGAAATGATTGTATTTTAATCCACTCAGTGTTTTTTGGTGACTGTCCAGCATATGCTAGGCACTGTATTTGGTGCTGTGGGTACTACAAAAATGACTTAGTGAGGTTCTTGTCCTCAAGCACATGGAAAGTGTTAATAAATTAGACAAAGCATTTGGAAATTCAGAGAAGGAAAGGATATTTTAGCTGGGGTTTCTGAAGAGAAAATTTAGGGAAAAAAAAATGGCCTGAAGATGATGTTCACAGAAGAATGAATCTCTAAAGTTGGATATTCACTTACAGGGAAAACAGAGAGTAAGGAGAAATCTGATACTCTTCAAATCACTCTAGTAAGGGTTTGTCTACTTCATCCATCTGTGTATGCAACCTTGGTCTCTAGTGTGCATATAGTGTGCATATGGGGGATTGTAAGTGTATGTGACAAATATTTACACAAATTCACATCTCTCTAATTGTAAACTTATTGGAGTGGAAATTTATTCTTTTTTTTTTTTTCTCTTGATTGTCCATCATCTAACCTTCTTGACCTTCCACTCACAGAATATTTAATACAGGATTTCAAGGAAGATTTTTTCTTATATCTCAGAAATGTACCCATGACAATTTGACCATCCTCATTTTAAAGTCAGATAACCATCCAATAGTGCCCCAAAGGCAGGGAGGTGGGAGCAGTTCAGTCCATACTGCAGTCTACAAGGAAGTGCACTGTCTGCAGAAAGTTGAAAAATAATAGCAAAACCAATGAAAAGTTAGTTTCCTTATTATCCCTGTGCAACTCCCCCAAATCTAAGTGCTAACTAACAATTGCCTGCACAAGAACAAAATTTTCTCTTTGCCCCACTCTGGACAGCTGATGGTTGGGGTCAGAAAACCCCTCAACCACCTCCCTACTCTTCCCCCATGCCATCCTCTTTGACAGAAGAGAGGCCTGAGAGAGGAGAGGACCATGGTTTGAAAAGTACAGTGTTTGGGAAGGACCATTATTTCTTCCAATCACCCATTTGTCAGAGAAGAAAAGTCTACCCAAAGCCAAAGGAGTACCCTCTGTCTCCCCAGCACCCCACCCTCCAAGGCTATCTACGTAGTCAGCCAACTTTCTGGTCTGCCCTTAGTGACTAGAACAGGAAAAAACATAATTGGAGAAAGATGGCATGGTGCGGCATTTCCAGGCAAAGTGCAGCCGGTTCTTCCCTTCTCCCACAAATTTACCAGTTTCTAAGAGACATGGTTCCTACAGACCAAGAGGTATCAACAGAGAGATTGAATAAGGGCTGCAATCTTGCCAGGACTGTTATTGCATGAGGCAGAGGGAAGTGGAGAGGTGAGGCAGTGGGGAGGCAAAACTGTTCCCACCAGCTTCTGGGTCAGTCAGAAGATGTAGCCAGGTGTTGTGGAGTGAGCTCTTTATCCGGAGCTCTGCCACCTGACCACAAGGATGCACACAAGATCATAGTGATATCCAGTTAGATCCAGGGCACTCAACTCTTCTCCCTACCTGTTCTGAAGGAGTGGGCATCCTGAATAACAGAAACAATTCAAGTTTTAAATAAATAAAACTGATACTGAGAAGTCCAGA
>NW_011888910.1:1914473-1916273 GCF_000151845.1 Pteropus vampyrus
TGCTAATATATATATGTGTGTGTGTGTGTGTGTGTTTATATACATATTTACATATATACATAAGATGGGAACAAAAGTTTCATTTAAGTTATACTTACTACTAGAGGTACATCACCCTTTTAAAATTCTATCTCATTTTAAAAATGAAGTCAATGAGATAAAAAATTTTTGTTTTTTTCATTCTTTAGGAATTATAATCATCAATTCACAAAGCATAGCACTAGATCAAAGAAATAAAACCAAAAACAAAATCCCCTCAAATTTGTTTTCATCAATAGCATTTCACAACACAAATTTGCAAATCCAACCTAAACCTATCTCCTGATCTCCATTTCTTCACTTCCAACTGCAAACTTGCCATAGCCTCAGCCATTTTAGACTTCTCAGTCCAAAATTAAACTCTTGATCTTTCCCTTAAGACTGTTCTTCCTCCAGTGTTTCCCATTTCAGGAAATAGCACCTCAACCCACCCGTTGCTCATCTTAGAAAGACTGGAGTCATCCTTAACACCTCCCTTTTCTTCACTCCCTACAGTGATCAGTAACCAAGTCCTGTTGATTCTCTATCCTAAATATAACTCAAATTTATTTTTTTTTGTCTGACACTGTTTCAGTCTAAATTCACCAACATCTTTAACCTAAATTATTGTAATAGTTTCCCACTTGGTTTCCTTATATCCAATATTTTCCACTTCAGTCCTTTATATGACAGTCAAAGTGATCTTTTAAATCATAAGGCAACTATGCCATAATCTTCATGATCTCAGTATTTGTAGGAAAGACTAACACATTCTTAATGGTATACTAATCATGATTATGTTTGATTATGATGGACAGAAAGCCTAAATAACTGGATTAACAAGCTATAAATTTCTTCTCTATCACAATTAGAAAATTAAGAGGTAGGCAGACTAGGTCTGATTTGGTATAACTCAGCATCCAAGACCTGGACACTTTCTATTTTGTTCTGGCATTTGAAGCATGCAGTTTTCACTCATGGTCAGTTAAGG
Source organism: Pteropus vampyrus (assembly GCF_000151845.1). Lineage (NCBI taxonomy): Eukaryota > Metazoa > Chordata > Mammalia > Chiroptera > Pteropodidae > Pteropus > Pteropus vampyrus. Next base: position 1,915,483 of record NW_011888910.1, read on the forward strand.
CTCCCTAATCCCCAGTCATGATATCCATCTGCCAGCTAGCTGGAAAGATGAAATGAAAAAGGTATTCTCTCCCTTAAGAGACCATTCATCATGCAATCACAGCCAGCTGCAAAAAGGGTGGGAGGTGGAGTCTTTTATCTAAGTAGACAATGTCCAGCTAAAAAATGGCTATTAATAATTGATTATTCTTAATGAAATTTTTGAAAATGAATATTGAGGAACCAATACTAGTCTCTGTTATGATGGCATTTAAGGTCCTGCAAGAGTTGGCTTTGCCATTGCCTTTTTGCTCATAATTTCCAACCACACTGGGCTTCTCTCTTCAGTGAACAAATATTCTTTCTCTAGATCTTCATTGCTACCATCCTTAAATACTTTTGTGCCTCTTTCCTTGGAAAGAACTTCTTTGACCTATCAGACAAGGTGATAACTGCTCTCTCAACTGCTTAAACATTTCATTTATAGTATTAATTCAGTTATATGTTTATTTATGTAAGCATTTGATTAATACTGTTGTGCTGTGTTTGAAATACTCCAGCAAGAGGCATGTATGTATAAACAGGTCAAACTAATCTGTATCAAAAATTTAGGGCTGACCAATAATCTTATAAAGTAAGCAAGTTTAATCTATGTCAATAATATAATGTTGTCTTTTTTTTACATCAGAAATGATAGAAGTGATAAAATTTGGCATATTCAAGATATATGATTGGTTGGGAGGAAGATGGCTGAACCACTGCCCTTGCATGAATAAGATTTAAAATACTGGTAAGCCCATTAGTCTATTCCAT
>NW_011888910.1:1917463-1925549 GCF_000151845.1 Pteropus vampyrus
AATCATCATATGGCTCTCTTTGATTCTGACCATCCTGCTTCCCTTTTGTATGGATGTTTGTGATTACACTGGGTGCACAAATAATCCAGGACAATATTCCCATCTCAAGACACTTAATTTAATCACAGGCGCAAAATGTCTTAGGTTTCAGGGGTTAGGATGTGAACATCTTTAAGGGTCTACTAGTCTGTTTACTAAGGTATATATCTAGGAGTGGAATTGCTGGGTCACATGAGGACTCTATTTTTAACATTGTGAGGGACTGACAAACTGTTTTCCAAAGTGGTTGCATCATCTTACATTCCTACAAAGTATGAGAGTTTCAATTTCTACACATCCTCATTAACCCTTATCATTATCTTTTATTATAACCATCTTAGTGGGGGTAAAGTGGTATCTGTGGTTTTAATTTTCAATTCCTTAATGACTAATGAAGTTGAAGATATTTTCATGTACTTGTTAGCTATTCTCATATCTTTTATAAAAAGAAGTCTATTCAAAATTTTTAGCCATTTTTTATTGATTTATTCATTGTTTTATTATTTAATTGTTAGGCTTTTTACATATACTGAATAAAGTCCTTACTAGATGTATGATTTGCAAATATTTTCTCTCATTCTGTGGGTGGTCTTTTTACTCTGTCGATGTATGGTTTGAAGGAAAATGTTTTATATTTAGATAAGGTCCAATTTATCTATTTTTTCTTTTGTTGATTTTACTTTTTGATGTCATACTTAAAATATTGCCTAACCTAAGGTCATAAAGATTTACTCCTATTTTCTTCTAAGAGTTTTATAGTTTCAGCTCTTACGTTTAGATCTATGATCCATTTTGTGTGTGTGTGTGTGTTACAATATAGGGATACAACTTCATTCTTTGACATATGGTTATCTAGTCATCTTAGCTACATTTGTTGAACATACTACATTATCTTAGAACTCTCATCAAAAATCAGTTAACCATAAAGGTAAGGTAAGGGTTTATTTCTGTACTCTTAATTCTGTTTCATTTATATGTATATCCTTATGTTAGTTCTACACTATCTTGATCATTGTAGCTTTCTGGTTAAGTTTTGAAATTGGGAAGTGTGAGTCCTCCAACTTTGTTTGCTTGTTTGTTTCCAAATTGTTTTGGTTGTTCTGAGTTCCTTGTAATTTTATAAATTTTAGGACCATCTTGTTGATATCTGTCAAAAAGTCAGTGGGGATTTTGATGAATTAGATTGCGATAAAGCAATAAATTGATTTAGGGAATATAACGATATTAAGTCTTCTGATCCATGAACTTGGGATGTGTTTTAATGTATTTAGATCTCCTTTAATTTCCTACAACAATGTTTTGTGATTTTTAGTGTACAAGTCTCATGTTTCTTTTTTAACTTTACTCCTAAGTATTTTATTCTTTTTGATGCTATTATAAATGGAATTGATTTCTTAATTTTATTTTTAGATTGTTCTTTGACATTTATAGTAATACAACTATTTTTATATTAATTTTTTGTCCTGCAACTTTTCTGAACTCATTTACTAGTTCTAAAATATTTTTTAGTAGATTCCTTAGAATTTTCTATTTACAGTATCATGTCATATGCAAGTAAAATCTAATATTTGCATTTTTTAACTAATTAAAAATAAAATTTAGAACCTAAACAAACAAATGATTCGACCTTAGATAAAATTTAAATAAATTATAAATCACAGTTTTATATATTAAGCCTAAAAGAAGAATCAGTTTGACTATTGAATATTTTGAATTTTAAAGTACTCTTCTTTTAAAATAAGAATATTTATAATACAGAGCTCAGATAAGAGCTCAGAAAACAAAAGCGCATAAACGAAAGGGGGGAAAATCATATTATGTATATACCAGTCCTGATAATTACCCAAGCTCCTCAACAGGACTAGAATATTCTTCCTATTTCTTGGCTCAATATTAATTAAGTACAAAATTCTTATGTAATTTTCCTGATGAATAGCTTCTAACTAAAAATCATGTAAAACATTCTGTTGCTTATTATGCCAATATGAAATTCATTTATTTAAGTTTTTAAGTGAATTTACAAGTATTGTCTTAATCACTATATAATTTATGTAAGCTCTTGTGGTAATCAGAAAAACCACATACCCCGGGATCATATTTTCTTCTCCTACACTGCATAAAATAAAATGTAAACTAATAGATTCAAATTCAAATGCAAGAAGAAACTGGGATTTTTTTTTGATAGTAGCTTGTTATTAAACATTATATACATCGAAGCTTTGTGAGAAACATAGTTTAATGCTTTGATATAACATATTTAAATTTATATATTATTACCTATTCTTTCAGCTATAGGAGTAAAAGGTAACTGTTAATGTTACCCAATGCTATAGGGTACAGAAGAGCAGTTTATAGAAAATTGTAAACTCTTTTAAAAATTTGAGGATATGTTTTCACACTTCTTATATAAAAGATACTGGTGCCATCTTTTAAAAAATTTATGTTGATTCATCATGAAAAAAGAAGCACCTGGTGTTGTGACATTTTCTAAATTGTGGCTTTCTCCCCAAACACTTGTTTTTGTTCAAAGCCTTTAAGATAAATCCATACCTAGGAGTGAAGAAAAATCCGGTTGCCATGCTCTGAGGAGTTTGAGATATACTGGCTCTGTATGAGCTATGTGTATTCCATTGTGACCACAAATACCCTCTTCTTGAATTGAGTCAAGTAAAAGGAAAGGTAACTCTGTGACTGCTCTTGGGCAAGGGGCAGTTGATGGATGAATGTCCTGCTAGCAACATGTCTTTCTTGCAGAGAGCTGAGTCAGAACAAACTTAAGGCAAATACTCTGACAGCTTTTAAAAAGAATTTGTTGTAAATTGTTCCCTCCAATCTGGCACAAACCCAGGTAACTGAACAAATGTAAGGTTTTTGGGTTTTTTTTTTTTTCACTTTTATCTGAAAGTTTTTCTTTTTTTAAAAAAAATAAATTGACTCAAAAGTTTCCACTGAGTTCCAATCAATATGCCATGAATGGGCCAAGTCATCCTGGCAGAGGGAAGACCTGAGTCTGTGCTCCTGAGGAGTGTGCCAGGAGATAGGGTTCTCCACCAGAGGAGGTGTTGGTAAAAGCAGAAACTCCAGAGGCCTAGAGGCAGCAAAGAGAGATGGCTGCTCTTGGCCAGACCGAGGCTGCGGGGTGCTCACTGGTGAATATTGGCAGGTGTCTGTCCTGTTTCCCTGCTTTACCATGTGACTTGAATAAGCCATTTGACTACATTTCTTCAACCCCTGAAAGTGAGAGATATTGTGATAAAGTATGATGTAGCTTTTCTGCAAAAATATGTTCTTGCATAGTTGTAAGTAAATTAAAACATATAATTTCACTGACATATTTTTGAGATTTTTCTTCTCCAAATCTCAAAAATATATTGTTTCCAAATTTAATATTACATATAATATATAATATTATACAATATTAGAAACACCTGTAGGTTAGTGGGAGCTCAGAATGAATAGTGCTATGAGTTCTAAAATGTATTGGTTCATTACAACAAAAATTTGGGGTGTTTGTGTTTTTAATGTGATTGGTATTATTCTTGATTAATGACAAGTTGTCAGCTCTAATAGCTACAACTACAGTTTGGATGAGAACAGAAAATTTCTTTGGGATCCTCAGGGCAGGTTATCTGAAGTGTAACAGTGTACATGAGCACACACACTGTGTGTGCACACACAGTGGTAGAACTGGTTTCAATTGTTTTAAGGAAAAAAAAAATGACTCCACTCAAGAGAGGAAGTGGTCATGGGGGAGAAATGAGGCCAGTGGCTCTAGATTCATAGAATGCTGAATGCTGAAATGAGAACCTAACCCAGTCTTTCTGAGATCTGTTTGTACCTTGGGAAGTAATTACATATATGAACAAGAAAAGCTGACTCTGAAACATCGAGGTGTAATGCATGCTTCACTGAATTTAGTGCTGAAGGTATGGAATTATTCTCTCTTAAATAAATATTTTGTGGAAACCAGAGTATTGCTACAAAATACATAAGCACCAAGACATTGTGCAACATTGGGTAATAATAAGAAAGATAGCAATGGTGAACTAATGAGATTCTATATACTTCTATGCCTGGTATGAGAAAAGAACCAATTCCTCCCTTTGGAATGAGTAAACCTCTAGGATTAGTGGACAGCATATAACAGGCAGTGGATGGGGAAGTGTTCCTCAAAGTAAAACTACTAGATTTTCTGCTGGAAGGTAGTTGGGGTTTCTAGTGATTATTTGGAAATATTAAATACATGTAATTATTGTATTGCCTAAATTTTACATCAGTAGGTAAAAGACAGCCATAGAAAAAGACACATTACATATGGAAAAAGAGCAATAAGCATTATCACTGTTTAAAGAAAAATAAAATTGTTAACCTAGAATTCTATATCCAAAAAACATTCTACAGAATACCAAATAAATAATAATTTATCCAAATAATAATTTATCCAAATAAATTTTTAGATATAAATGTTGAGAGAATTTGTCACTAGCTGACCTACTCATAAAGGAATGAAAAACACCAGATATAATAAATATATAAGTAAATATAAAATGAGATTTTGCTTCTTAATTTCCTTAAAAGGTAATTGCTTGTTTAGAGCAAAAGTAACCAATAATGGAGACAAAATAAATTCCTTAAAGAAAAACACAATAAAAAGGAAGGCAGTAAAGGAGAAAAAGAGAAACAACAGATGGGACAACTAGAAAAAATAGCAAGATGATAGACTTAAACCCATTCATATCAATGATACTAATTAAATCCAGACTGGATTAAAAAGCAAGACCTAACTATATGCTGCTTGTGGGAGATATACTTTAAAAATCAATACATATGTTAAAAATAAAAAGAAAATATTTCCCATGAAAACACTAATCATATGAAAACTGGAGTGATCATATTAATATCAGAGTAAATAGACCAGTACAAAAAGTATTACTGGAAGTAAAGAGGAACATTTCATAATAATAAAAAGGCCAAATCTTCAAGAAGACATAATAGTGCATACACCTAATAAAATAGTTTCACAATTCATGAAGGAAGAATTGATAGAACAAAAGGGAGAAAGAGACAGATTGACTAATTACAGTTTGGAACTTTAACACTCTTTTCTTGACACTTGATAGAAAAGTTAAATAGAGCTTTGAATAATTTTATCTAGAAGCATAACCAAAATAGCTTTTTAGATCACCAGATGCAGCAAATTCAGAATACATTCTTTTCCAGTGTACATGGAAAATTTACTGAAATAAGTATATACAAAAAGACAGGCTATAAAACAAATCTCAATACATTTCAAAGGATTGAAAACAGAATATATTCTCTGGTCACAATGAAATTATACTAAACTAAAAACGAAAAATTCTTTAAAAATCTTCAAATAATTGAAAATTAACAATGTATTTTTAATAATCTTTAGATAAAAATGGCATTTGATCTAAATAATAACAAAAAAGCAACTTATTAAAATATGTAATATACAGCAAAGCAGCGCTTAGAAATAAATTTGTAGTTCTACATGTTTATATCGGAAAAGAAGATATTTTAAAATCAATGGTATAAATCTTTCAAATTAAGAAAAAGAAACAAATTAAAGTAAGTAAAAGAAAGAAAATAACAAAAAGCAAAACACAGTAAAATAGAAAACAGACCATCAATAAGAAAACATCAAGGAAACTTAAAGTTGGTCCTTTGAAAAGCTCAATAAAATTAATAAACTCCTAAGGAGACTAATCAAGAAGAAAAGAGAGAAGGCATAAAGTATCAGCATCAGGAATTAAGAAAGGAAATCACTACTGATACTATAGGCATTAAAAAGATAATAAGATGATATTATGAACAACTTTATGCTAATAAATTAGAAAACTTAATTAAATGTACAAAATCTTATAAGATATAACTTACTAAAATTAACACAAAAGAAATAAAAAGGCTGAATAGCACTGGCCCTCATAGAGAAATTGAACTTATAATTAAACACATTTCCAAAACAAAACTGCAGGCTTAGATTGCTTAACTGGTGAATTTCTTCAAATATTTAAGGAAGAAATAACATGAAACTTTCAAAAAATTCTTTTGGGCTAAAAAATGATAGAACAGTTCCTGAGTCATTTTTTTAGACCATTATAACCCTGATATCAAAACCAGACAAAGATATTATAATAAAATAAAATTTATATACCGATATGTCACCTGAACAAAATACAAAAATCACTTATATAATTATTGCAAAATAAATCCAGGAACATACAAAATGGATATTATCTATGAACATCTATGATTTTCAAATATTAATACTTTAATGTTTAAAAATCACACAATCCAATTCACCATATGTATACATATACATACATATATAAAATCTTAACGCGATAATAAGAAAACAATCCAATAAAGAATAGGGCAAAGACTTGAACAGACATTTAACAAAAAGACATATCAGTAGCCAATAAGCACATTTAAAAATGCTCTGCATTGTTAGTCACCTGAAATGAAAATTAAAACTAACCCATGTAGTACTAAACGAGTCATTAGCTTAATATTAAAAAGACTGAGAATACTAAATGTTCATGAGCATATGAAGTAACTGGAATTCTCATACATGATAATGGGAAAGTAAATGTATATAACCACTTGAGAAAACAGTTTAAAAATTTCTAGTAAAGTTAAAAACAAACAAAAAAACCACAGGAACCCTATCACCCAGATGTTGTACGTTTAGTATTCGTTAAAAAAAAATGTAAATGTGTCTCAAAAAGACTATATTACAATTTGCTAATCTGTTCTTTTATTAATACATACTTTGGTTATTCCAGTTTCTGGCTATTATACGTGAAGCTGTGTGAATATTCTTGCCAAATGACTGGACACAATATGAAATTGGTTTAATAAGTAATGGTTACATCCAGAGATTGCTTACATAAAGCCATGAGAAAACAAGGAAACTCTTTATATGATGATATGGATCTAACTAAAAGATATTTTGTTAATTGAAGAACAAAAGGTCATATCTGTGTAAATAAAAATAGATAAGTGTAAATATAACATGCACAGAACATGGGTTGGAGAACTAATTAGAAACTAACAGAAATTTTCTAGAGGGAAGGGAACAGTAGTACTGAGAGACAAGAGTGGGAAATGTACTTATCTTTCACACATGGCAAAAAGATATGACACTTTCATGCAATACTTGTATTTTTGTATATTTGCATGGATCTGGAATAGAGAAGATGGTAAAAATATTGAATAAATAAATGAAGTTTAAGTTAGCAAGAGTTTTTTTCTACATAGACATATATTTAATGCTGTAATATAAATTACAGTAAAAAAACTAGCATAAACAATTTCACAATGGATGCCGTCATGGTTATCTACTGCTGTATAACAAATTACCCCACACTTAGTGGTTTAAAACAATTTTTTCTGATTGTATTTCACAGTATTGTGGGTCAGCCATTCAGACTGAGCTCGTCTGGGCAATACTTTCATGGGTTTTGGGATCACTTGGTGGTATTCAGCTGCTGTCTTGGCAGGCATGACTGGCATAGCTAAGGCAGACCTAGATGGGATTCAGAGAGGTATTCCAAAGAACAAAGGTGGAACCTTGCAAAACTTATAACCTGACCTTGAGAGCCATGAGGCATTGCTTTCATTGCCTCTACCGGTCAGAGTTGTCACAGGCCAGTCCACATTCAAAAGGAAAAGAAATTAACTCCATCTCTTGATAGGTGGAGTCAAAGAATTGTTGGCCACCTTTAACCAATCACAAATATTATAAGTAAACAGCACTATAAGAATTAAGAGGAGGAGGACTAATTGATTGGTTTAAGAGTAGAGTCATGAAGCTGTCATTTGGTAAAATGTATTTTGTAGCTTCAGAATACATTAATTTTTATCTCTCAAGAACCCTTGGAATTGTCCTAATCTGAGACGATATAATACAGGAATATTATAAACCATGTGCTTTTCTTAGATTCAGAATGGCAGTTCATAATTTGACTCACTGAGATATTTTTGCCATTTTGGTTTTCTTTTAGACCTCAGGTACAGAATT
>NW_011888910.1:1926650-1939412 GCF_000151845.1 Pteropus vampyrus
CATAATTAATGTTTTATGCATTTTAATTTTAAATCATATAGAAAAAAAGAGGAGCTACAAACCAAAATTACAATAATACTGGATTTTATATTTACTTATGTAGTGTACTTACCAGTGCTCTTTATTTCTTTTCATAATTTTGAGATATTGTCCAATGTCCTTTCATATCAGCCTAAAGGACTCTCTTTACCATTTTTTGTAGAGAGGATTACTAGTAATACACTCCCTTGGCTTCTGTTTTTTGTTTTTTGAAATGTCTGAATTTTTTCTATTTTCAGAAGGACAGTTTTGCCAGGTATAAACTCTTAAACTACAGTTGTTTTTTTTTTCTTTAAATGTGTCATCCCACTGCTTTCTGGCCTCCATGGTTTCTGATGAGAAATCAGTTATTAAGCTTATTGAGGATCTCTTATATATGACAAATTGCTTCTCTATTACTGCTTTCAAAATTCTCTCTTCATCTTTAGGTTTTGACAATTTGACTATGTGTCTCAGTGTCGATCTCTTTGAGTTTCTTGTTTATAGTTCATTGATCTTCTTAGATATATGTTTTCATGTCTTTCATCAAATTTAAGAAGTTCTTGGCCATTAATTCTTCAAATATTTTTTATGTCCTTTTCTCTCTCTGTTGTCCTTTTGGTATTCCTCTGATGCCGACATTGGTATGTTTGATGACGTCCAACAGGTCTCTCAGGTTCTATTTACTTTTAATTCTTTTTTTTAATTTTTGCTCCTTATTCTTGACAATTTCAATTGCCTACGTTAAAGTTTGCTGAGGTTTTCTTTTACTTGTTCAAATCTGCTGTTAAACTCCTCTAGTGAATTTTTCAGTTAAGATATTCTACTTTCAACTCCAAAGTTTCTGTTTGATTCTTTTTTGTAATTTCTATCCTCTTATTAATAGTCTCATTTTGTTTAGGCATCAGTTTTTAAATTTTCTTTAGTTTACTCTTCATAATTTTCTTTAGCTCACTAAGCATATTTTGGATAATTGATTTATCATCATTTATCAGTATTTCCAATATCTGGGCTTTCTCAGTAATGATCTCTGTCAAATTCTTTGTATCACTGGTAAATTTTTTTGTTAAGAACTAAATATTCTGAGTATTATAGTGTGGTAACTATAGAAATCTGATCTTCTGATATCCTAAGGATTATTAATTTCTGCTTTTTTGAGAGCTGAGACAGTCTGTTACTTTTCTAAGCTTTTTTTTTTTTTTCAAAATACATTTTTTATTGAGTGTGGTCACTGATATTTCTGTTCCATTATCTCTGCTGTCATCTAGTGACCCCCTCAAAATCTTCTTAAATGTCTGGCTCCAAAAAGTTAAAAGAAAATAAAAGGGCACTAGATTTTCAAATCTTCTGATAGATATTACCAGGGATTGCTGCTGCATCTCAGAGGGACCAAGCCAAACATCTCTTCTAGTCCCTAAGGACACTCCCTCAGGAAGATGGGCAGCTTATCCCTACAGCCATGGTGGGGCTGAGGAAAGGAGAATGAGGGCTGATTCATGCATCCCAGTTTTCTACTTAAGAACAACAGCCTTCACTCTTCTAGTCATTATAAGTGTCTATTTGGATTCCAGAGTTCTGAAAGACTTGATTCCAAATGTTACTTCTCGTTCAATGGTTGCTTTTTTGAAGGGAATAACTTCTGAATCTTCCTACTCCATCATTTTGCAAGATGTCACTTGTATAAATGAATTTTGAAATATGTGTAAATTCTATCTATCTATCTATCTATCTATCTATCTATCTATCTATCTATCTATCTAATCTAAAATTCCATTTCTTTTTAACCAAGCATCTTTTTAACCAAGCATAATTTTTTAAAAATTGTGGTAAAATGCATATAACATGAAATTCACCATCTTCACTATTTTTAAGTGTACAATTGGTATTAAGTATATTCACATTGTCATGCTATTATTACCACTATCCATTCAAAGAATTCCTTTCATCTTGCAAAACTGAAACTATATACCTGTAATAACACCCCATTTCACCCTTCCCCACAGCCCTTAGCAAAATACATTCTACTTTCTGTCTCTGTGAATCTGACTACTCCAGGTCTCTCAGATAAATTGAATTATACAGTATTTGTCCTTCTGAGACTAGCTTATTTCACTTAGCATAATATTCTCCAGGTTCACCCATGTGTCAGAATTTTCTTTTTTTAAGGCTGAATAAAATTCCATTGTATGAATATATTACATTTAGTTCATTCATTCATTAGTGAACATTTGGGTTGCTTGCACCTTTTAGCTATTGTGAATAATGTTGAACACGGGTATATAAATATTTGTTTGAGTCTCTGCTTTCAATATTTTGGGTATATAGCCAAAAGTGAAATTGCTGGATTTTATTGTAATTTTGTTTAATTTTAGGAGTCATCATACAGTTTTCCATAATGGCTGCATCACTTTACATTCTCACCAACAGTGCATAAGGATTTCAATTTCTCCACATCCCTACCAACACTTGCCATTTTATGGGTAATTATTTTAATAGTAGTCACCCTAATAGATCTTCATTATGATTTACAGAGCCATACATGTTTCCCAAACTGTCACATTATACTTCACAAATGTGACTTCATGTTATTTTATCTATATTGTCTTTCAGAGTGAAAACCCAGCTTACATCCAGTTCCTCACTGTCATAAATAAAGTTGTGTTTTCTTCTGATTTTTTGTTATTGTGAGCATTTCTTTCTATGATTATTAGTTTTGTGAGTTGTCTATATTAAAAATTCCCTATTAACGTATTTTGTTCTTTTACAATTTTGAGTTACTGGACGTCAGGGTGTGTGGGGGTACTGGCAGGATAAGCTCTGATATTCTGGATATTAATAACTTCTATTAGCCATTGCATACTCTTCTATTATGTTATGTGTTTATTATTTGTCCAAAGTGTTTTTCATTAACAGATGTTCTTATTTTTGATATAATCAAATTAAATAATTTTTTACCTATAAAAGCCATTTATTTATGTATTTATGTATGTATGTATGTATGTACGTATGTATTTATTTACTTATTTACTTATTTATTTATTTGTTTGTTTATTTATTTATTTATTTATTGTTCTGGATGTGGAAGCCAGGTTGGCTGACATTTTATTAAAAGGAACCATATTATACATATTATTTATGTGATTGCATTTTATTTATTAATTAGTCTTTCACTGCCTTTAGTTCACAAAACAAGATGTTTCTTCCTAATTTTACTCAATGAACTACAAAGTTTTACCTTTCCTGTTTAAGTTTTCAACCTTTATATATAGTGTTGTTAGTAAGAGATTCAGTTTTATTTTTCTACATATGAGAAATTTTTTTCTATATATTTTCTCCATTTAATTATTCCTACATTACCTACTAATAAGTTGTCTTTTCTCCATTGATTTGTAATGCCTTCTTTATCAAATTCTTCATTTCCTATACACACAGGTCTATTTTTACACTATTTTATTTCATTGCTCTATTTATGTTTGTTTTCCACCAATGACACAGGTTTTCTTCAATCATAATGACTTTTTATACTTTAAATCATATGAAATTGCTAATATTAAATCATTTTTTACCTATAAAAATGACAATTTCATGTGGTTCCATCTAATAGAATATCTTAGTATCTAATGGGGCAAGTTCCCTAAGTCCCTTCTCTTTGCTCTTTTTTAAAGTTTATTTGTTTTTATGTATGTTTATTTTGCCATATAAATTCCATATTGTTTAGTAATTTTTTTTTAATTTAACCGGTTTAACTTAAATCCCTTTTATTATGACTGAGTTTCACTGAATTTTATATCAGTAGAGGAAAATCACTACTTTTATAATGTCAAGACAGATCATTTAAGAGCATGAAATATCTATTCAAAAATTTTAAATATTCTTTATTAAAGATTTAAATTTTTCTATGAAGAAATCATGTACATTCTTAATTTAGTTAACGTGTGGATCTTTCGTTATTTTGTTACTTTGAAAAATATTTTATATTTTATTTTGTGTCAGTCTCTACTGGAATGGAGAAATACTATTGATTTTTCTAGATTAATCTTCTATCTAGATACCTTGCTGAACTCTCTTATTATGTCTAATCATTCTCTATTAGAAGTTTATTGATTCTATTTGTAGTTTCTAGATAAATGGTTATATTATTTATAAATAATTACAGTGTTATCTCTTTCTTTCTAATATTTAAAACTCTTTTCCTTTCTTTCCCTATAACATTAACCAATAGTATGTTGAAATACTGGTGATAATAGGAAATTCTTATTTGTTCTTAAGCTGTAGTTGAAATTTTAGTTTCTTCATGCTTGCATCCTTTAACATTTGGAATTCTCTTTGTATATCTTACCCTGTCAGAATGACCTCAAAACATTTAACTACCTGCCTGGCCCAGAATCTTTGTCCTTATGCTTTAAAAATCACATGCAGTTAACGTCTCTCTTAGAAGCAGGGTGGAGTATTCGGTATCTCCCCGGTCCCCATGCTAGTTAAAGCTACAACTCTTTTTGTATTTCTATATAAAATAACCCAAATCATTCTTTCTCTAACCTTTGACATCTCATGAAGATTGAAAGAAAAAAACATGGCTTGGTAAATGTCCCCTGTATTTCCTAAAAGAGGGAACTTTTTGTTTCTCCATAACAGGTCAAGGGAGGCATCTTTCACTTCTCAGGAGTTGTGTTTTGAGTTTCTATACCAGTACCAACCTCTAATATAGATGCAATGCTTGTGAGATGATCAGTGACCTTCACAGCTCTTTCCTGTAACAACCTCAACACCTACCATTTATAGAGCCATGCTATTACTATTAACGATGGCATTATCATTTATTGTTTTAAATGTGTCCAGAGCCAAAGGTTTGGCCCATTTGAAAAGCAATTTGACTTGAAATACCTTTCTATTCACTATCTAAATGGCAAAGTGAAACCTGGCTCTCCGTATTATGCCAATACTTATTAGTTCTCACAATTAGACAGATTTTCCCCCTCATTCTTAGAAAAGGCAAAATATCAGTGTTCTGAAAGACTGACTTTAAAAGTAAAGGCTTGAGATTTTACTTTGGTTCATAGACCTTGGACTTCATCTTATTTTAATAATATTTTGGTCTAAAAAGTTGTTATGAAACTGCCATTCCTAATAGAGAACTCATTCAACACAAATCAGTTAATGATAGACAAGTTAATATCTGGTTTGTTATAAAATGAAGCCTGCTCATTATTCCAATTTTTAGGGCAATAGGAAATAACATATTGGAGGAAAGAGGCCTATTTCCATTATCCTATTTAGTACTCGGAGAATCCTGTGAGATCATTGTCATTTCCCCTTTACTAGATCAAGAAGATTACAAGGTAATTGAGGTCTTGGAGTATATATGAGGGAGAGAGATTTGAAACCCAAGTGAATTCAATTCCAAAGCCCTCATTTTTTTCACTTCAGCGTAGAATCCACAGACATTTCTCTGCTGAAATTAGGCAGCTCTCTCTTTCAGAGAGGTACTTTCTGCTTAATTGACTTATGAAGACTGGATCTAGAGGTAGAAACCTGGCTAATATTGACTTATAGTATGGAAGATGAGGAAGTTTGGTAGGTTAAACAAACATCAGCAAAGGCAGAGCTTTCAAAAACTAGTTACAATGGGAATCAAAGGCAAGTTAAAAAGTGGTGTATTTGAATAGAAACATATTTATTTAAGAAAATGAATAATTAATAAGCTTCTGAAACAGAAGGCACCAGGCCCATTGGGTGACTTCTACCAAACATTTAGGAATAAATTGTATCAAATTTTCTACAATTTCTTCCAGAAGACAAAAGCAAAGGGAATGCTTCTTAACTCATTCAATGAGGTCAGCATTGTCCTAATACCAAAACCAAACAGATATTACAAGGAAAAAAACTTACAGACCAATAGCTTTCATAAACATGACGGAAAAATCTACCACAAAATATTAAGATATTAAATCCAACAACATATATAAAATAATTATATGCCATAATCAAATGGGATTTATCCTATGAAAGACTGGTTCGACATTTGAAATCGATTAATGTAATCCATCACATAAACAACTAAAAAAGATCACATGATTATATCAACAGATGCAGAAAAAGCATTTGTCCATCACCTATTCGTGCTGAAAACTGTCAGCAAAATAGGAAAAGAGGGATACTACCTCAATTTGTTAAAGAATGTCTACAGAAAACTGTCGTTAACATCATGCTTAATAGTGAGAAACTCAAAGCTTTCCCACTAAGGTCAGTTACAAGGCAAGGATGTCTCTTTTTACCACTCCTTTTCAACATCACACTGGAAGTCCTAGCTAATGTAATTAGATAAGAAAAAGAAATGGGAGGTGTCAGTGCTGAGCTGATTGAGAAAGGAAGGTTTCGGTGATGATATGCTCAGTTGAAAGAACGCAGGAGGGGCCGACATGAGGATGAAACGGCAGGCACCAATTTTATTGTGGGGAGCGTGCTTCTGTTGCAGGGAGTGTGCTTCTGCTTCTGCTCTTCTTCTGCTCCCTAGGGGACCGCAAGGGCTCCACATATATCAGAGTACAATAGTGGCATTCTGCCACACATGTGTGATACAATAAGTTGAATCATGCTTACGTGAACTGGGCGCAGGCGCCTAACTACATTAATGTAACATTCTAAATCTGAGATCTTATTCCTAGCTGCGAGCCTGGATCACAGCTAGACTTGGGACCAGCCAGGCCTGGGGCCCACAGGAGGTGTAAAGATTAGGAAAAAAGACATAAAACTGTCTTTGCTCACTGATGAAATGATTGTCTATGTAGAAAATCTGAAATAATTAACAAAAAAACCTCCTGGAAGTAATAAGTGATTATAGCAAGGTTACAGGGTCAAAAATCAATTACTTTTTTATATACCAGCAATAAATAAGTGGAATTTGAAATTAAAAACATACTAACACCTAAAAAAAGTGAAATAGGTATATATTTACCAGAATATGTACAAGATCTACACAAGGAAAACTATAAAACTCTGGTGAAAGAAATGAAAGAAAAACTAACTAAATAAAAAATATTCCGTATTTGTGGATAGGAAGACTAAGTATCACCAAGGTGTCAGTTCTTCCCAACTTGATCTATAGATTCAGTGCAACCCCAATCAAAATCTCAGCAAGTTATTTTGTGGATATTGACAAACTGATTCTCAAGTTTATATAGAGAAACATAATACCAAAAATAACAATTTCAATATAAAAGAGAAAATAAAGTCAGAGGACTGACACAGTCCTACTTCAAAACTTACTATAAAGCTACAATAACCAAGACAGACTAGTATTGGCAAAAGAATAGACAAAAAGATCAATGGAGCAGAATAGAGGGCCTAAATAGAGACCCACATAAATATAATAAACTGATCTTTGATAAAGGAGTGAAAACAATACAGTGGAACAAAGATACTCTTTTCAATAAGTGGTGCTAGAACATTGAACATCTACATACAAAAAAAAATTTAGACACAGACTTTATATACTCGACAAAAAAAAAAAAATTCAAAATGAAGCATAGACCTCAATGTAAAACATAAAAATATATAACTTCTAGAAGATATCATAGGAGAAGGTCTAGATGACCTTAGGTATGGTGATGATTTTTTAGGCATGATCCTGGAAGAAATAATTAATAAGCTAGATTTCATTAAAATAAAAAAAAAATCTGCTTGACAAAAGACTATGTCAAAAGAATGAAAAGACAAGCCACAGAATGGGAGAAAATATTTGCAAAAGACTTGTCTGATAGAGGGCTGTTATCCAAAATATACAAAGAACACTTAAAATTCAACAATAAGAAAATAAACAACCTGATTAAAAAATGGGCCAAAAACCTGAATGGGCATCTCACCAAAAAAGATATACAGATATCAAATAAGCATACAAAAAGATGTTTAACATCATATGCTATTGGGGAATTGCAAAGTCAAACAACGATGAGATACTGCTACATACCTATCAAAATAACCTAAATCCAAAACACCAAATGCTAGTAAATATATCTCATGCATTGCCGATGAGAATGCAAAATGGCACAGACACTTTGGTAGACAGTTTAGCCATTTCTTACAAAACTAAACATGCTATTATCATAAAATTTGCAATTACACTCGATATTTTTCAATCCTTCAAAATTGAAGACTTATGCCTACACAAAAACCTACAAACAGATGTTATAGTAGCTTTATTTATTATTGCCAAAACTTGAAAGTAACCAAGATGTCCTTCAGTAGGTAATGAATAAATAAATTGTGGTGAATGAGGGCAATGGAATATTATTCAGCAACAAAAAGAAATGAGCTATTAAGCCATGAAAAGACATGGAGGAAATTTAAATACACACTACTAAGTGAAAGAAGCCAATTTGTACGATTCCAACTACATGATACTCTGGAAAATACAAAACTATGGAGACAGTGAAAGGATCAGTTGTTGCCAGGGGATGAGGAGAGGGAGGGATAAATAGGCAGAGCCCAGAATTTTTAAGGCAGTAAAACCATTCTGTATGATACTGAAATCCCAGTCTAATCATGAGATAAACATCAGGTGAACCTCAGTTGAGGGACATTTTACAAAATATCTGACAAGTACTCCTTAAAACTGTCAAGGTCATCAAAAAACAAGGAAAGTCTGAGAAGCAGTTAAAGCCAAGAGAAGTCTAAATAAAGATAAGACTATTAAATGCCATTTGGGAATCCTAGATGAGACCTTAGAACAGAAAAATAAAATTAGGTAAAAACTGAGGAAATCTGAATATAGTGTCAACTTTAGTTAATAATAATGTATCAGTATTGGTTTATTAATTGTGACCAATGTATCATATCATAAGATGTTAGTAATAAGGGAGAACTGTGTGTGTGGAGAATATGGGAACTCTCTATACTAGCTCTGCAATTTTTTTTTTTTTTTTTTTTTGTAAATCGAAAACATTTCTAAAATAAAAAACTTTATTTAAAAAATCCGGCTTCCGGTCCCCCTGTGGGGCGTGCTGGTTCCACTCTGGTTCTGCTCTCCAGCGGGCGGCATAGGCCTGTGACGGCTGGCTTTGTCGCTGATGTTGTGTATAGATTTAACGTGAAGGAAGAGCTCGTGAGATTATGGAAACGGACAGGTCCCAAGTGCCCTGGCGCGTCAACAAGCTGCACACACTGGAGAGCTCACAGTGTGCTTCCAGTCGGAGGCAGCAGGCTTCGGACCCGAGAGAATCCCGTGATTTCCCTTGTAGTCTGAAGTAAGAAAGGCCGGTGGGAGGAGTCTTCTCTCACTGGGGAAAGTTTAGCCTTTTACTCCTTTTCAGGCCTTGGACTCATTGAATAAGGTCCACCCATGGCAGGGTGGGGGTCTTCCTCACTCGGTCTGCTCATTCAAATGTTAGTATCCAAAAACACCTGCGCGGACACACTCAGAATTATGTCTTGATATCCAGGCTTCCGTGGTCTTGTCGAGTTGACACGCGCTCCATCCTCTTTTTCATAACTAAATTGAATAAGGAAATACAGATGTAAGAGCAAAGGGGAAAATGCACATCGAGTTCAATATAAAATAGGTTTCTAGTCAATAGCATCTTATCTATTTCTTACATATACCTTGGGTCTTTCAACTATATTTAACCACATTTTGCTGGTTTTCTGTTTTCTATCCCCCTCAGTGCATTCAGTGACCAATGATGATGCGCAGGCATCATCAACAAATGTTTAAATTGTAATAGTATTGAAACGTGCTCTGACTTCTGATTGTTGTTTTCCTGATTAAAATTAACTGTTAAGGTAAAGTTCAGCAAATATAATGGACATGTAAACTGCCTGGGTTATTCTATCAAAGTACCGTATACATCTAGGCATCACATTATATCACTTTTCATATCTCAGCAATCTGTTCACATCATTAATGTCATTAGTCACACTTTGAAAATTATTACAATTGGGGATAAAGTTTTATGGAAAATAATATTTTGCAAATGTAAGCTTTTCATAGAAATGTTAATAAATATTGTTTAAATTTAAAAAAAAATAAAAAATAACTCTCCAGAGGCTTCACTGAGAATTCCAAGTCTAGTGCAATGTCCTGGGGTGGGTAGAGGTTGTGGGTGGGGAGGGGTAGAGCTCGCCTAGGCATTTCTAGGCATTTTAAGTAAGTGGTTGTGAATGAAAGGGGTTGAGAATGAATGTTGCCTTTGCTTAACATGTTTCAGAATGTGCACCTCCAGACTGAGGCAAGTGCCTCTACAAGTATATGTGCACAGGTGTGCTTGGACACTGTGTACCTAGCAATAGCTCTGTGCACAAAAATGAACCCTTGAATTAAAGCTAGGATATACACCCTGCCTAGCAAAGCAAATGAAAATCCATACAGTGTGTGCACACACACACATACACACACAGTACTAGAAACGATTTAGGGACAGCCCCACCACTCAGACTTCCTGCTTTCCTGGAGGCAGTTTTTTAAAGATGAGTCCAGAACTTCTGGGTTGAGGTGCCTGGAAGGGCTAAGGCACATCCCAGCATCCCTAGAACTTTTCTTTTAAACTGCCTCGCCAGAGAGCTTCTCACCCCAAGCAGGCTCACCATCATATATGAGCATTCACACTAGTCTTTTCTTTTTCCTCCACCAGAAAGTGACTTTCCCTTCACCAGCCCCAGTCCCCAACCACTACTCTTTGTTCTTATTTTCAAGGCCTCCTGGCATTACCTCAAAATAAATTAAAATATCTTTAAATTGGATCTTTGAATAATTCCAGAGGGTAGCATTTCTTTGCAAATTCTGTTTGTTTATAGATTCTGTATAGCGTTTGCAAATTCTACAGCACTGGAAAGCTTCCATGTCTATTTAAATCCCTTTTCCAATTACCCAGCACCATTAAAGAAGTCACTGACTTGAACCAAAAATCCAAAAGGATTCTTTTCTTCAGAGTGTGTGTGTAAAAGTCCAGAATTTTTAAAAAGCATGTTGCTTGCAGGATATCATCAGCTGGACACCAGGATGCGAAGCTTCTGGCAATTAGTCTTATCCTGTTGGCTACTGGAGCTAGAGGCAGCGGGGCCCTGTCTCTGGCAAGTGGTCAAGTTTCCATGCAGGTGGAAGATTTAGAACAAATTGGAAAATAACATTTTAGAGCTGGGCCACTTACGTTCAGTTTGGGTGAGAGAACCCAAGAGCCACAGCTGAGTGATCCCTATAAGTAAGCTGTCAGAATTGTCCCTCTTGCCTCCTGAAAGGCTCTTAAATATCAGAAATCTACAGGTCTGTTTATCCTGTGACCTGTTTTTTTTTCTCTCTTCAAGAAGAGCAAAGTGACAAATTGGTAAATATTAGGGCTGGGAGGCTTTGTGAGCTCACTTCATAGTCTTTGGACTTTTGAGATTCTAACTTAAGAATCATAATCTTGTGTTGTAGACAGTCCTAGTTGCAAGCACCTTTTGTCCACACTCGGAGCTGTCACTTCGAAGGGGTTGAAGTCCCAGAACATCTCTCCCTAGTGTATCCCACTCTCCCCACTGGCAGGAATGATGATCTTGTGCCCTAAAATGGAGTCTTATTAAGAAGGAAGTCTAGCCACAGCATGTGATCATCAGGGTCCTCTAATGTGTGTTCATTAATGTCCCTCCCAGTGTCGGGGATGCACATTAGAGACTGTCTTGGTCATCTCTGGCTGCTATAACAAAAATTCCTTAGACTGGGTGATCTACTAACGACAGAAATTTATTTCTCACAGTTCTGGAGTCTGGAAAGTCCAAGATCAAGGGGCCAGCATGGTCATGTTCTGGTGTGGACCCATTTCTGGTTCACAGATGGCCATCTTCTTCCTATGTTCTCACATGGCAGAAGGAGTTTGGAAGCTCTCTGCAGTTTCATTTGTGGGGGCTCCATCTTTGTGACTGAATAACCCCACAAAGGCTCCATCACTAAGTATCATCACATTGGAACTGAGGATTTCAACACATGAATTCTGGGGAGACATGGGTGTTCAGTCCATAGCAGGGATATTCCGTACACTCCTTAACCCTGCGTTGGAGGCATTACCCTGCTGAAGTTGTGGCATCATGAACTGATGTCCCGAGGGTGTTGGTAGCATATTTCTCTGCTGAGTCACCAATGCTGGTTTTGAGGTACCTTCTTTCTGTTAGATTCTCATTCACTTCCTGATTTGGATTTGTGTGCAGAAAGTCTTCCGCAGTCATGAACTGATGCTAAAGAACCATTCTGAACCAGTTGGAGGAACTGTTGAAACTATGGGCCTCATTCTTTTGGAGGACACTTTTACAACTCAAGTGTCTCTCCTCTCTCTCACCTCAACCCTAGCACTGTGTTGTATTGATCAGTTTCTTGTGTGCTTTCTGTCCATCATGAAGGATCAGTCCTCATTCTTATGGAGGCTTACTCTGCCCTAGTCTTCTGTAGCTAGAGCGACGACTTACCTGGTTTGACCAAGACTGTCCTTGTTTTAAAACTGAAAACTCCACATCCTGGGAGCCCAATCAGTCCTAGGCAAACCAAGTTCTATGTGGCTCACTTACCTGCACTCAGATGGGGGATCCAAAGCTGCATCCAAGCCTCAGTAGCTGTCTCACTTTCGTAAATGAGACTTGCCAAGAGTCTGATCAGCTATGTGCTCTGGCTTTCAGGAGTTACCTTAACACCTGTTTTGTTTTATGGCTGAATGTCTTCTAGTTGTGAGAGGAGGATGACAAATTAACTGGGAACCTGATAATATTCATGCAGGGCTCCCGGGG
>NW_011888910.1:1940042-1962502 GCF_000151845.1 Pteropus vampyrus
AATGTCTTTCCAGTCGGTATATTTTCTCCTGTATCATTAGCAGTTTTTGCTTCATTGCTATTATCATACCTGCAGGTTTTCTTTTATTAAATTGTAGAAGAAACCAAACTAGAGACAGATTTTCCCTAGTGTTAGAATCACATCATAGGAATTAAGTAGGGGAAATGTCTGTCCTTTTATCTGTGTGGGTGACTGTGAGTGCGCAGGGGTGATGTTGATGGAAGGAATGAGAAATCAGTGAAGCAGTCTGGAGAATAATGAATGAAATGACTAGAAGTGTGACTGTGCACTAATTTGCTTCTAGTAAATAAGATAGGCTCTGTCAAAGGCATGGATTAAATTTTCTATGAGCCCTGCCTCCTTTCTGCATCTATGTCCTCCTCCTTCTCCCAATTCATCTTAGATTACTTTATTTTCCTGTCTGACTCTTCAATCAAAGCCTGTGCTCAAAATATTCATTCACACTAAGGTGTAAATGACCGACAGTAGATCAAACAAGGACCACTTGTAAATTCTTTTCTATTTTAATTATACTGAACTCAAACTATAAATGTGGTGCCTAAATTGTGAAATATGAATCGCAGGGTAATTGGTTGGGAAGAGTTTTTAAGCTTTTGAGGATTCTGCAGAATACAAATGATAGCATATCTCATTCCACCTAAAGATAAAACCAAATTTAACACAGAGGAATTTAACCAAAAGTGAAAATAAAAATAAAAATTTATACTTGAATACAAGAACTCAGAAAGCTAAAAAACTGATGTTGCAGAATTAGGTTAATATTCCCTCCCTTTTCTGTTTGCTGCTCAACTATAATTCTTTAAAATTCTATATCACTTCCTAAAAGTTTAATGCATTTGAACTCAGTCAACAAAATATCTATTATCTATTCTCGATTAGTCAATTTGCTAATGTTCCTTGAGGGTCTACATATGAAAAGTATTTTGCTGCTTCCTCTGGAGGATACAAAATGAATACATGAATGCCTTCCTTACAAGATCCTTTTAATAATTAGAGATAACTTACATTAAATACTTAGTATTTAGTACAAAATAAGCACCCAGTAGGTAATTGTTATTGTTGCTTTATCCTTATTTCAGCTCCAATGCTTTCTGCTTGCTTGACTTTTAACAAGTTAATTAATTTCTATGAACCTCAGTTTCCTCTTTGAGAAAATGGAGATAATATATTTAGTTCCTACTTTACCAGACTTGATAAGATAACATATGTAAAGTTGCTTTGTAAACTATGAAACACTAAGAAAATATAAGAAATTATCATTCATCTATTAGAGGCATGAGAGCTCAGTCCCAAATGAGTGGAAGAAATCAAGTGCTCTTATAATGTCTCCCACTATGTGAAACAGACTTGGGAAGAGGTCTTGGGACTTCTCAGCTGTACTGTCCACTGCCAGAGGCATAAGTCCAGTTCTTTGTTTGATTGGTTACATAGGATGTTAGAGGGTAAAGTTAAAATTGGTCTAAATTCTCATCTCTTAATTTCATCATGTTTTGTTCATTTATTCAATCTTTGTTTCTTGGAAGATTCATCAGAGAGGGAATTTTCCTGACCTTCTGACACTTCTGAGGATTAAACCAAGAAAATCTCTTCAATTCCTATTGCAGAACAAGATGGGATGGGGCATGTGTCTAAGAGGTGACTGGGTAGCAGTGAGCATCTGAAGTTACCCAGACCTTAGATCTCAGACTAGTTGCTGCATTAGGGAAACTGTGGGGCTGGGCTGCTGGAGATGTCACAGAAAATTTCTGCAAGGTTGCTTGGAAGGGTTGATTGTTTGCTGAGTTCTAGAATCTGTGATAGTGGTTATGGAACACTGTGTAGAAATTGTTAATGAGCTTTGGTCTAATAATATGCATATGTTTTTACAATCTATCTAAGGGAACTCCTCATTAAAACAAAATGCAGACTTCCAAAGTTTTAGTCCTCATAGGAGACTGCCTAGGTAAGACAAGTTATTCAGACCGAGTACATCTACCTCTATTCTTTTTAAGTTTATCTGTCCCATGGGTTTGTTCTCCTTAATTACCATGGCCACCATTGCATTGGCTTTCTTTCTAAAACTGTCCCAAGAATAAACAAATATCACTTTTCTGAGTTCTCAAATATTGAGGAATAGAATTTTCTAAAGGACTCTGGTTAACACCATAGGGAGTAAAGAGAAAGTACACAAAGAAAATGTTTTCTAATGGGTAAAGGCATCATTAATTTCTATCCATTCTCTTCAAAGTGAGCAGAGAGGTATATATTCTTAAGCTCAAGGGTGGAGCAACTTTTTGCCTGAATTCCTGGCTTCCCAACTCCTTACATACCTTGTCCCTATAGATCACGTCTTAAATGTTTTGTACAGTTTAAGCCCAATCTAAAGTTAATAAAGAGAGAGCTTTGGAAGATACTCTGCCTAATCCTTATTTCTGATCTGAAGTGATTGGCCAGTCTGTGTGACATTCATGATGAACAAATGACCTCATACTTCTCACACTTCTATACACAGCACCCTGGTCTCTATCATAGCCCCCTGTATTAAAAAGAATAAGCTAATTTATTGACAACTCATTTATATAAGGATGACAATGACCAGTGTGGCCATAAGAATGTATCACTTTGATCTGCTGCTGGAGCCTAAGTGACCAACATCCCAGGCACTGCCCTCTATATTCATCATCATGCTCACTTGTGGCCATACTTCCTGTGAGCTAGCCTCAGCCAGACTGAGCATGGTGATGATCTTAAGGCAGGCCCTTCCTAGTGAAACACTGGACTCTCATTGGTGACTTGATTAAAAGCTGAACCTACTTGGAATTTTGCTGCAGTTCTTTCTCTCCTCCCACATTTGCCAGACCTGCAGTGTGGTCTGAAGATCCCGTCTAACTTCTCTGGATGTACCTCCCAATAATTGTTTTAGAAAGCTAACCTCATCTTGGAATTTGCTTCTCAGCAGACACAGACTAACATAACCAGTAACTAAGGAAATGTTTGGTTACAAACATTTGAGATATGTTACACTAATCTATATGAATTTGGAGGGTCATGTGTTTTGGTTCTGTAGACATTTGCTAATGGTAGTTTAGAGCACTGGATTAGCTGGTAAAATCAGAACGGAGTGAAATCTGGTTTCTTCTCACTGGGTTTTTTCCCCCCTCTATTTTCTTAATGCAGCTGTAATCACAAAAGGGGACATTAGTATATAGCTTCTTCCAGACTTGGCACCTGACTCTTCAAGAATTCAACCAAGGTACCTCACCTAGGTCTGTCCAGGTTATATTAGCCAAGCCATTTTGTTACTGTTTGGTAACCTAACTGATCAGGAGCTTCTGACAGTAGCAAATAATTTAAAAAAAAAAAAAACATTGTTTGGGAAACCTTGAAAAATGTAGGACTGTGGTCATTAGCCCAGTAAGAATATGCTGCTTGTTTGAAAAGAAAAAAAAAAAAAAAAAAAAATTCTATTTGTGTTCACAGGTGTGCTAGTTACTCACTACACAGATGAAACGTGAGCTTAGAAAACCATTAATGCAGAAGCACCAGATAATTGTGAAGAATTCCATTTCCATAAACCTATTTAGAATTTCGCACTTAAAATGATTTTTGAAAGCCTTTAAACTTGGTGTACAAATATTTTTTAATTTATAATTTAGTATGTTTTTTAAATTTTGTAATTACTTATAGAAAGGAACCTTATAGTATTTTCCATATGCAGGGTTTCTAAAGATTTCCTTCTAGTCCACAGGCATGGCCCCTGAACAACCAGTCCCTGCACATGCTCATGAAAAGGTACCAATCAGTAGTGTGTTGGTAAATGTGCAATGACTGGAGCTCTGAGAAAAAGGGCCATGATTTATCTTATTTGGTGTTTTCTGTTGTGTATACACTGCCACCACAGGAGGTTTCAAGTTGTCAATGTAATATCACTGAACACATTAAGAAGAGATGCACTTGATTAGCTCTCATGAGCAAGTGGGAGCAGGGCCCAGCACAGCCCTGCTTCTAATTTCTCCTACTCTCCTTGCCTTCTAATGGCAAGAACATCTTGGGTAGAGAACCACTTTTGCAAAATTTACGTCAGAGAGCTCTCTTGTCAAATTATGTAACTGCCTGTTTTTAATCTAAGCCCAGGTTTCTTTGGAATTCATATAAATAACATGCTCTACTTTCTAGTGTAAAACATCTATAACTATCACAAGAAAATTATTATGATAACAAACAAAGACTATAATGGCAGGAGTGATGCTCATCTCCTCAAAATTCTAATCTTGCGCCTCTGCCATGAGAAAGTTATTTCACTGTCAGCATGTGAAAACATCTAAAGTATTTTGGCCAATCAACTTCAGATATTAGCTTAGTGGTTAAGTCATCAGCCCAACAATAAGATTCTTTTTTTTTTTTTTATCAACAATTACATTTTTTATTTTAATACTTTTTATGTTTCAATTATAATTGGCATACAATATATATTAGTTTCAGGTGTAAAACATTGTGATTAGACATTTATACAATTTATGAAATGATCACTCTGATAAATCTAGTACCCATCTGATACTATCCATCTGACACCATACATAGTTATTAAAATATTATTGACTACATTCTTTATGTTATACTTTACATCCATATGACCATTTTGTAACTACAAATTTGTGCTTCTTAATCCTTTCCCCCTTTTTATACATTCCCAATTCCCCTCCTATCTGGCAACCCTCAAAATGTTCTCTGTATCCATGAGTTTCTTTCTGTTCTGTTTCTTTTGTTCTTTAGATTCCATGTTAGTGAAATCATATGACATTTGTCTTTCTCTGTCTGACTTAATCCACTCAGCACAATACTTTCTAGGTCTATCCATGTTGTAGTGGGCAAGATTTTATTCTTTTATTTATTTATTTGTTTGTTTGTTTGTTTGTTTTTAGGGTTGAGTAACATTCCAGTGTATATGTATACCACCTCTACTTTCTCCATTCATTCATTGATGGACATCCAGGTTGCCTCCATACAGGTTGCCTCCACATCTTGGCTGTTGTAAATAATACTGCAATGAGCACATGAATGTGCATGTTCCTTCAAAGCAGTATTTTGAATTTCTTTGGATAAACAGCCAGAAGTGGGATTACTAAGTCTTTCTCTGTCTCTTGTTATAGCCTTTGTTTTATAGTCTATTTTTTCTGGTGTAAGTATTGCAGCACCAGAGTTTGTTTGTTTGTTTCCATTTTCATAAAATGTCTTATGCCATCCCTTTACTTTCAGTCTGTGAGTGTCTTTTAATCCGAAGTGAGTCTCGTGTAGGCAGCATATGTAAGGGGGTCTTATTTTCTTGTCCATTCAGGCACTTTATTTTTTTGATTAGAGCATTTAATTCTTTTTCATTTGAAATACTTGTTATTTATGTAGTTATTGCCATTTTATTTTATATATATATATTTCTTCTCCTTAAAGTAGTTCCTCTAACATTTCTTATAATACTTTTGGTGGTGATAAACTTCTTTAGCTTTTTCTTGTCTGGGAAGCTCTTTATCTGTCCTTTGATTCCAAATGATAGCTTTGCTAGGTAGAGTATTATTAGTTGTAGGTCCTTGCTTTCATCACTTTGTATATTTTGTGCCAATCCCTTCTAGCCTGCAAAGTTTCTGTTGAGAAATAAGCTGACAATCTTATGGGAGCTCCCTTGTAGGTTACTAACTGCTTTTGTCTTGCTGCTTTTAAGATTCTCTCTTTGTATTTAACCTTTGGCATTTTCATTATGATGTATCTTGAGGCAGGCCTCTTTGGGTTCATCTTGCTTGGGACTCTATGAGCTTCTTGGGTTGTACGTCTATTTCCTTTGCCAGATTAGAGTACTTTTCTGTCATTATTTCTTAAAATACGTTTTCAATTCCTTGCTCTCTCTCATTTCCTTCTGATTCCCCTATGATTTGAACATTGTTATGCTGTTCCAGTGCTAGAGCTCAGAGTGAGTGAGTCCACACACAGGCCTTCTAAGAAGAACATCTGTGATTCCTGCAGCCTTCTGTCCCACTCAGGCACAATCTCCTCTGGTTTTCACAGCCAGAAGTTATAGAGAATTCTCTTTCTGGTCCTGGAACCCTGGGCTGGGGTGCCCAGTGTGGAACCAGGACTCCTCATTCCTCCAGGGGAACTTCTGTATCCAAGCTATCCCTCCCAGTTCTCAACTGCCACATCTGGCTGTGGGACCTGATTGCTTCATGTCTCCACCACTCCTACCAATCTCGAGGTGACCTCGTATGTAAGTCCCCAGTTGTAGGATTCTGTTCAGCCAGACCTTGGCAACTCCCAGTGATGGTTGTTCTGTACTTTTGTTGTAATTTTGATGTGGTCATGAGAGGAGGTGAGTACAGCATATATCTTCTACACCATCTTGACTGCTTTCCACTCCCATAATATTTTTTTTGAAGTCATGAACTGCTTTAAGTGTCTACTAAATGTTATCATTCTTGCTACAGAAAAATGTACAAGCACTTAAAAATATGCCTACAATTTCATGGAGGTCATAGGTTCCTCCTCCTCCCTATCCCAGTTCATTCGTAAACCCTAAATTAAGAATAGCTACTTTAAAGTGACTCTACAGAAACTCTTTTCTCTATACCTGAAAGGTCCAAAATCTAAGCCAATGGAACCCAAGAGCATTGTGTATAGGAAATGCAGTTGCCCCGTACATAGAAACATTGTTCATAAGATTTGTTCAGACCAAGCATGTTGGATTTCAAAAAGAGGTTTTTTAAAAATCCTAAAATTAGACTCTGCAGAGAAACTTTTGCACACAGAGGAGTCTGACTTCCCTCAAGATTCTACAGAATCATCCAGGTAATTAATAAAAACTGGGGTAATGATATTTTGGAGCTGCTTCTTCCACAAGGATTAGTGCTGATTAATGAGCTGATGTACGTAGAAGTGACAGGAGCAGGGAAAGAAAGTTTTGAGAAGCTTGGAGATGAGGTCCTTGGGTGAGAAGGCTAGAAAGTACAAAACAATCTCATTAAAAATGCAAGCTGTTGAGCAAGAAACCTTTACATGGCCTCATTTTTTTTGCTCCCTCCTAAAAGACTTCCTAATCTGATAAGTCTCTGATGAGTCTACTAGGTCACTTTCTTTTTCTCTACCAAATGCCCCTTCCATTTCTTTTAAGTTTTGCTGATACCATCATCACCTCTGGGTTGCGTGGGGTGCCTCTGCCAACTTTTTATAGAAACAAACCTCCCAATCTATAAATTAGGCCTCAGAAGAAAGAAAATTAACTTTAGAAATTGCTTCAATTTTCCTAGTTTTCTTTAATACTTTGGGACAAATTTCATTACTTCTGCAGATCTCTGTGCATGTTTTTATTGGTCACCACTGGTATTTGGTTTTACAGATTTTTTTTCTGGTTCTGCAATGTGTGGCCAGAGGGCTTTGATTTTTAAAATGCTTTCAAATGGTTTCCAAAGTGCCTAACATTAAAGAAAGTCTTTTCCACTTTTATTCAGTCAGGATCAAGTGTCTTCTATATGCTAGGCACTGAGCTTGGTGCTGAGTGAAAACAGATATGGTTCCTGCCATCAGGAGTAGATACATTTATTCATAGAGGACTTATACAAATGAATGTAAAGTTACACCTGAGATACCCAGTGCAAAGGAGAGGTGCGAGGTGCCCTGAGAACTTGGAATGCAGGATCTGACCTAGTGAGAGAGGACAAAGGATGCTTCCTAGAGAAAGTGAGAACATAGTTGAGATCTGAAAGAAAAGGAAGTAACTGTAGGGGACAATTAAGCAGAGAAGAAAATCTGCTAAAGGAAACAGCATGTTCAAAGTCCTTGGTGGTTGTGCTGGGAAGACACAAAATGTTCAAAGGTCTGGAAAAAGGTGAGCTGCTAAAAATAGAAATAACGAAATAATGAACATGATAAACATAAAATCTGGGATTGTGGTTATAATTGGTGCACCAAGAATGATGGGGGAAGATGCAGTCTATGAGAGGAATGCTGAGGACTTTGACTATATTATAATACTGCTTTTTGTTTAAAGTTGGGCAGTGAGTACATAGAGTTTATTATAATACTCTTATATATTTTATATATCCAAAATGTTTTATATGAGTTTCTCTTTAAAGAAATACCAGTGAGACTGGGTGAAAAGAGAGAGAGAGAATGGCAGAGAGATGAAGCCAGCAGATCAGAAAGAGGATATGTTGCTCGACTTAACTAAATTAAAACACTATGATAGCTATTTTCATGGTACAGTTCGAGTGTCATAATCTTGAAGTTCTAATTTTCTGCTTTAGAGTGACAGAAATAAAGGCTTTTAACATGCAACTATTACACCACAAAGGAGATAGGCATTAACCAAGCCAAATATTAAGAATTCTCTTACTGTTGGTTATAAATATATAGGAAAATAAAAAAATAGCAAAACTAATATTTAGTACACTGTAATTTAAAAAGTAGAAACACTGAGAACTGAAAAGTTTTAGTTTTTGTAAAACACTTTTCAAGAGTAGTCTGAAGAGTGTTAACCTTGTTCTTGTCATATAATTTACTCTGTGGAGCTTAGCACCTTTCTTACGCATTGGCAAATTGTTCTACTCCTTTCTAAGTTTGGATCAGTTTCCACCATTTTATCCTTTGAACTTTCAATGTCATGAAAAATGTCCAAGAGTTCATTTAATATGACTTTTTTCCTTTCTTTCTTTTTCTCTTTCTTTTCTATTCTTTCTTTTTCTTTTCTTTTCTTTTTTTCTGGTGTCACTTCCTCTGGGACATCTTCATCTTTTTTATCATAATTTTCCTAATTTTGTGTATAAGTTCACTTTCTTTAAGTTTCTCTGGCTGCATGTCTAGAGTCTTTCCAATAGGGGCAGTGTCCACATTTCCACAGTCAGCTATTTCTTCTATAACTCCACTTATTCTCTTTTTGAATTTCACTTCCAAGTGTTATCACTTTTTGTTTCTTTGCTACGCTTTCATCTTTGTTGGCTAATTCTGTCTTCTAATTATCCATTTTTGTAAACCGTCACATGGGTGGGAGACAAGGAGGTCACACAACTGCACGCTTGGCTGTCTGTTTGAGAACTGATAACAGATGCACAGTGGTCAGTTGCTGACAGACTGAAGGAAGGAACATGATTACTTACTTATATGACACACATCTGCTACTTATGTAGTAATCTGTTATCTGAAGAGCAAATAGCAGTTTGTACTTGATGCAACTAGTCACATTTAACACATCTTGATAATTGAAATTTAAAGAGTGTTGATGGAGGACTAGTATTTAACTGTGGTAACTGAATTCATGTGTGTGTGTGTTGGAAATGCATAAAGTGAGGACTGCTTGTATTAACATTTGAGTCAGAAAGAGTTTCAGTTTGGAGAGGGCAGAGCAGAATAGAGAGAGACTCCGAAGAAATAAAACACGGGATAGTTTAAATGGGAAGGAAGGAGAAATTTGGAATCTAAGGTTTTCTGTAATGAAATACAACACTGGAAACAGTACCAGATACCTGGTTGGAGAATGTAGCATAGAGACAGAGAGGTAGAGATACATAGGCAGCAGCTGAAGGAAGAAATTCTCAGGGCAAAATCAGAGACTGACCAAGACTAAGTATTCTTTAAAGTTTTCTTAGGCTGGTCAAATGACTATTGAAGGTTATATGGAGAATATATGATTTTGTGTTTCTCTCTCTTTCTATCTCCTATGCAGAATGAGTATTTTCTCTTATTTTTCAAAAGAAGAAATTATCATTAAAAGATCAGCATCATTAAGCAAGTCTGAGTGCCCACTGTTAACTATTTGCACATATTTTCATGTGAAATTTACATGTGAAACCTACCCGTTGCAATGTAACTGTGCCAGACACAGTCATTCCTATAATGCTGCCAAAAGCTTGGGTTTTGCTGCAGGAGAGATGGAAAACACCTGGATGAGAATCAGTGAACAGGTTTGGAAGATGTTTAAGAGAATTGAGAATAACATGAAACATTTTGCCCTACCAAAGAAATGAACTCTAAAATAATCCTTCACTTTAAAGTGATAGAGAACTTTGGTTTTATTGTCCTTTTATTTATTTATTTATTTTTGACATTGTATATGAGTCAAGATCTCTTAGCAGCTCCTCTGAGTTTGGAAAGAAAGTCTTGCCTAGAGGTCTGTTGGTATCCTTCTCTAACTGTTCACAACAAATAATGATACAAAATTTTAAAAGCAGAGTGAAAATGATGTTATGAGAAATTAGAATGAACCCAAAGCCAGCAACATGAATGCATTCAAGACATATAACAATAAGTGTTTTGAGATATGTGACAGATGCTAGGCTTGGGACCAGGTGACATATTTCTTAGAAATCACCATTGCTTAGATTTAAAATCACAATATTTTGGTTGGAGAAAGTCTCTACAGGCCTGAGGAAGGCATTCATTATGGGATAGCTGATAAATTTGGAGAATTGTTGTCTATTTTGATTCATAATTTTTTCACTCTCTACATTTGCAGCCTGATGGCACAAAAAAAAATTAAATTGGGTAAGTTTTTAGACCTGAACCATTGGGGCTGAGGAAGTGAGATAAGGAAGAGAAGGAAGTCAACATGAGCTACATTAATGAACAGGTTACCATGTGGGCAACTGAGGCCTGACCCCACTGGAGGTCTCTGGGAAACCATTTATTATCTGCTTCAGAGTTGTCCCACCTAAGAGTGAGATAGATCAGTTATTTATCCACCAACTCTCAACTGACATTATTTGAGATCTCCTTTTGAGGAAAGTAACTTCCTGACATTATTTGAGATCTCCTTTTGAGGAAAGTAACTTCCTGAAAGTAACTTCCAGTTCTGCTTCTATGATTAAAGAAAAAGGGTCACAGGTGCATGCTGCACAAAGCCACTTGTGTATAAGGGAACAGTGAATGTCAACAGGATGCCTTAGGTGAAGCATTAATACTTGAACTATTATGATCAATGTCTGTCTCATCTTAAGACCACTCTGTCTGATAACTGATTCTTCAAGGTGGAAGCCTAAAATTTTTTAAAACACAGCAAAAAAAACTTCAGTAGGTGGAGTCATGGTACAAGACATGGTCACTACTGCTGCAGTTGATCCTAAGGAACATAATAGATCTTTATCTCCCTCTTCTTTAGATTTCCCTCACCCTCATTCAACACTTCTGCTAGCTTAGTTTGCTTGTGCAATAGCTAATCCAGACATTTACCCTTGAGAGGTTTGAGCCGTTGGTTACTGCACCTTAGTCATGCCATGGCTGCTACGACTGCCCATTCATGGTTATCACTGAGCACAGAAGCACAAAAGCCATCCCTGAGCTCTTGATATCCTCCTCTCCACCCTCTTTATCAAGCAGCAACCAGAGATCCTAATGATAATCAAGGCTGGTCATGCCTACCAAAGTAACAATTCCTTCCTTTGCCTACTTGCACATTGGTATTAGGAGCCCTGAAAGATCAGGTGACAGACACAGCTTTGTATTTAAAGGGTTTAATGGAATTTTTACTGTGAATTCTGGGTTCTCTTCCATGGAAATCAAAACTTACAATCAAGATGAATCTAAAATTATGGGTTACGAAGCACAAATTTCTCCAAGTGGGTCACTGGGAATGATTATGGGAGAAGCCACTCGGTCTTAACCTTTGGCTCTTAGATTGATATAGTCTAACTATCATGGATAATATATCCTACAATGGCCATATAATGGTTCAAAGCATATGCTGTATTTTAAATGACCATACTCTATTCCAGTATTATGGAATGTCTCAGCTGTGCCAAACTCAGGCCCCAGCTCTTCATTTAAGAGGCCATTCAAAATTCTATCAGCCTGGCAGTTTCTGGGTGATGTGACATTGGCCAGGAATGATGGATCCATCATCATACCTACTTTGATACCTTTGAATAACTGAGTGGTTGAGTTGTGGCATTGACCCAAAGACTCATACACATTGTGCCCATTCCCACAGATTCTTTTAACACATTCTCCAGATCTCCTTGTCTCTGATCTTCCAAATGTGTGCATCTCAAACTATGATCCAGCCAAGCCATTAACCAGTGTCTAAGGAGCCATGTGTAGCCTAATCTAGTATCACTTGTCTTTCTACACAGATGTGATAGCCAGATGAACTATATGCAGCTCTATCCACTGGGAGGATTTCACCTCTCCCCTCTATATCAGAACAACTCCTGAGTAAAACTGTAGTTTGTAAGTAATCCTTGTTTTTTTTTTTTTTTAATCTCACATGGCAATGAAGTGAGGGAAAAGCACTCAGGCAATTGAGATATGTGGCAATCATGTCTAGATGTCCTGTTTGTGTAACTTGCTTGTGCTTTTCAGACCTGCTCAGGCCCAATCTCAAATGTATAATTTTCATTGAATGATAGATTGCTGTTGAGTCTGACCAATCCTATAATTTGTTGTCTGTGATGAATCCGTATTCATCACAGACAACAAATTATAGGATTGATGGACAGCTTGAGTCACCTAATCTCTTGATGTTCCATAATCATGCACTTAGTCTTCATCAGAGCCCAATCGAAGGCTAGGAGCTGCTTTTTGGATAGTGCCTAGTTCTCTGATGCAGATTGCATTACCTTGCTCCAGCCACCCTTGGGTTCTTCATGGTGCCTCTACTAATGTGGTTCACCTGAGATTCCACACAGTATCCTTTTCTACCATAGGTATTTCTAGCACTATTAGATCTGCTAGATCATATGACCTAAGTAGTAGGAATACTCACAGTGCAGCCTGAACCTGCTGTAGAGCTATTTCTTGCTCTGTACCCACGCAAAACTTGCAGCTGTCTGAATCATCCAATAAATGGTTTAGAGGAGGATTTCCAAGTATAATATAAGATATGTCCTAATTTTAAAGGTGCTTACCAAACATTATTTCTCTTTCTTAGTGGTGGGAAACAAATTGCATTGATTGTCCTTTATCTTTAGAAGATACACTTATATGTTCCAGACCTTATAGCTTCTAGAAACCTTATTAAATCTCTATAGGGTTTTTTCCCCCTGCCTTCCGCACATGTCTTAAAAGAGCATAAGGAGCACTTGCCACTTCATGCTCCCCAACTCTGATTCATAGGATGCTATCATTATAGTAGACAGGCATGATTATCTGTGCAATGTCCAGATAATCAAAGTCAATTTAGACTATCTTGTGACAAATATCAGAAGAGGTAAAGATGGTAAATATGTAAAGTTATTTTCCAAGGTTGTTGTTAACTGCCTTTGATTCCTTTTATGATAGACATAGAAAAGAATGCATTTGCCAAATAAGTACCTATCTAACAGTGCAAGAGGTTATGTCAATTTAATTCTAAGTCTAGTAGAAAGATCATATCTAGCACAACTGTAATTGAGACTATCACTTGGTTAAGTTTATGACATCACCCATCAGCTACCATGATCCATCTGGTTTTGCAAAGGTCATATAGTTGAATTAAATGGGGATGCATTGGGAACCACCACTTCTGCATGCTTTAAATCTTTGAGGGTGCTACTAATCTCAGACATTCTCCTTGAGATATGATATCATTTATGATTTATTATCTTTGTTGAGGCAAAGGTACAATTTCAGGAATTTCCACTGGCTGTGCCTATTATATGGCTCTTACTCTACAGGTCGGGAAACCAATACAAAGATTCTGTCAGATGCTATGTGTATCTATCCCTATTATGTCATCAGGGACCAAAGAAATGAACACATAGACTCTTTGAACTCACTGTGAGATGGATTTTGAGCAGACTTCATTTATCTTCTAACATCCATGAATCCCAACTCTAACTAAGTGCCATGGTGGTGTTTGTGGTTTCATGTCACCCATGTCAGTTCAGATCCTTATTCAGAAGTTGTTATGAGATCTAATATTCCCCCTTTCCCCAGTTTATATTTACTCTGGTAAATAGCCATCAGTCCTTTGGAGGAAGGATTAGAACAACAGCTACTGATTCTTGATGTTATGTTGCAAGGTCTTTCCTTAAGGAGATCTCCCTTCAGTCAGTGAGCCCAAGTCTAGCACTCTCCATATGTATTCCCAGACTTATATTCTTCTGGTTTCTGCTGTTACATATTCGACAGAGCCTATAGTTCTTTTGGTGAATAATAGTTTTCTTCCCAGAGGAGGTTCAATACCTCTCGCATGTGCCTTGCAGAAACTTGGCCCTTTTTATTAGTATAGAAGCAATGAAGGGAGGTAGAGCTATATCCTGAGGAAGATTAATATCTTGCAAGACATTCACCTCAAGTAAGGCATTTGTATGGTCTTCAGATAGTGAGGCTTCTCTCCCTTAACAGAGAGGAAGTAGACATGTGTGTTTACTCAAATTGACTACAGTTCTTAAGTATGTCCACCCAAACTTCTCCATCCTAGGTCTTAATGTCCCACCCCTTCTGGATCAGAGCTCTGGCTTTTGTGTGGGTTACTTGTATCTCCACCACAGTTATAATCAAATGCCAGGTTATTCATCACAGTATGTCCTCAGGCTACAGAAGATGAATGTCCATCCCTTCAATCATTTTCCTATAGACTTCTGGCTTTCATACCAGACCTTTCAGTTGATAGCTGTCATCTTCTTCTTTCAGGGCTTCTGTGATCATTAATAAGAGACGAGCAATTCTATAATACTCATAACCATTGCCTACATAAATTTTGCAAAGTCAGTGTATTCCCAAAGTCATTGCACCCCATCTCAGTCCACCAAAGGTGAGGATTTAGTACTTATGATGCTGCAAACCAGGGGTTCTTGCCACATTTACCACCAGAAATGGGGTACTTGTGCCATCTGGTTGGTAAGCAAGCCAATTTCAGAATCTCACCCTGAAAATGTAACAACTTTTAATAGATGTAACAACTAGCTTTTGCTGCATTATGAATCACCCCAAACTTAGTGGTGTAAAAAAAGTAAACTTTTCTTTAGCTCATGATTATATACATAGTTTGGCAATTTAAGCCAGGCTCAGCCAGGTGATTCTTTTGTTTTGGGCACTGGGCTGTCTTATGCGTCTGTGGTCAACAACCAGTCAGTTGCAGATTAGCTTTGCTGATCTTAGCCAAGCTTTCTCACGTAAGGAAACGGAAATGATTTTCTTCGGCTTACATGTTATTTCATTCTGCAGTCTAGTCTAGGCTCTTTAACACAACTGAGGCAGGATCCTAAAAGAGCTAGTGAAGCACATAATGATCATTTAGGCCTAAGCTTAGAACTAGCACATTGCCACTTCTGTTGCATTCTGTAGAGTAAAACTCACAAGATCGGCCCAGACTCAGGAGTACCAGTAAAGGAGTAAGGGAATGAGACAGGGAGGGGAGGAGAGTCTATGTAATTTATACACCAACTCCCAACCTTCATTAACTTAGGATTGCTCTTAGGATGCCCTAAAACTTATAGCCTTCCTCTGAGTGGATAGGCTTGCTTCTCTGAGAGAGTCACATATGTATAAGGGAACAGGAGTGCCAGGGGATAGGAGCAGAGCAATGATGGTGAAGTAAGAATGAGAGATGACCATAGCATTTGACTCTCTGATAGTTAGTGAAGATCTTGACAAGAGCAGTCTCAGTAGAGTTATGGGAACAGAAGCCCATTTGAAGCAGGTTCATGAGAGAAGGGGAGGAGAGGTGGAGGAGAAAAGGGTGAATATTTTTCAGCAGATGTCTGTAGTGAAGTATAGTAGAGAGCAATGAATGAGGAAGAAGCTGGAGGAGGCAAAAGGCCAAGGCAGGGTTTATTTTTTATTGAGGAATATTTTGTAAGTCAGCTGTATGAAGATGGGAATGATTCCATAGAGATAGACAATGTGATGATACACAAAAGAGAATGGTGCAGCTATGGGAGTTTTGTCTTTGGGAGTGTGGGGGGATGACTTTAGAAAGGGCGTGCAGAAGTTCTTCATGTCACTTAAAGAGCACTTCTTCCAAGAGGCTTTCCTGATATGCAGCATAAGATAGCTCTCTTCCATATTATCCTGTCCTTTGTTGTGTTCATTTATTTATTTATTTATTTTTGTTTATTGGCTCACTATAATACAAGCCTGACAAGAGCAAGAATTGTGTCTATTTTATTCAAATGCTAAGTCACATCCCCAGTGCTTAGAACTAGGCTGGGCACATAGCAGACAATAAATATTCGTTGAATGAATGAATGAGTGAGTGAAAATAACTTCAGAGTATCTTCTCTATGTGATAGCAACATTATTTTGTAACAGGTTCAATTCTATGAGCCTTGGTCCCTGCCTAAGTGTAGGAGGGGCCACGATGTGTGCTGAGTGATCATGAATCAAATCTACATGCACACTGTAGGGTCAGTCACTTCTAATTAGAAAATTCAACTTTTTTAGTTGGGACCTTTGCAAAAGCAGTTTCAGTGGAGTGGCAGTGACAGAGACTGTTTAAAGTGGGAGAAAGGAAATGAGCAGAAGGACTTTGCAAACTAAGCAGCAGGTCACTTCTGCTAGCCACACCCAGTATTACCACCCATCTCAAAATCCACCTGTTTCTTGTTTCAATTCCTAACCCCCACTCCACTATGTCCTCAAAAACAGTTCAAATTCTGATATAAGTGAAAATAAATTCAGTAATCTGGTTGATTGATTGATTAATTGCCTCTATTCTTTTTTCTGGTTATTATGTTTATTAGCTTTCCTTAGCAGCAATTTGAATGCCTGTCTCTTAAGGGTAGTAGTACAAAAGAGAGAACCAATCTTTTCTCTGCTTAGCTTGTTTGTGAACTCTCTGTGGGTGTGTGCCATTACAAAAATAGAAGTGGCAGAGCAGTACTCTAAGTTACTTGGGATTGCAACAGAATGAAGCGAGAATTTTGCTTTTGCAGTTGTTCTTTACAAAATGACTCCTATTGAATAATGAGTACTTTTAGTTTTTTCCCCCGCCCCAATCCATATTGGCCTCCAAATAACAAGGTCAAGTTTGTTGGCTTTGGTGAATTTGACTGCAATGTTAGCCAGTGCTTAGTAGTATGTGAGAAGGTGCCCGTCCTCCTATTGAATACATAGTCAATCACAGGAGCTAAAATTGGTAGAATTTTGGAAAGATTGACATTTAGCTCTGGACATTATTTTGATTTTCAAGTCCAGTATTTTCCAATTTAATTCATGTTTGAAATGGTTCACTGATGGTTCTATGGAATTTAGCTTCTGATTCTGGTGTAATATTCAATGTTAATTTTTTTTGGTGTTCATTTGATCAGAGTTCATAGTTCAAACCTAAATATTAGTAATCAAATTGTTTTGCTTTTTTATGTGATAGAGGAATAGCTAGTAACCACATACTAAAAGCTTGGTATGATGTTTATTGCATCCTAGGGGTTAATGCTGTATATCTTGACTGTCTAGATGTGGAGTATAAATGTTATCTAATTCTCCCCTTTCAGATTCAGGGCAGGGTACTACATTCGAAAAACAAAGTTCACAGTATTTGAGTTGCTGAATGTGTGTAAAGTTTTTTGCCCCATAGAGACTTTGGGGGACATTTATTGCAGTTCACAAGTTGCTTGAACATTGCCTGATTTAATCAAAGTATGGTATAGGCAGAGAATGCAACCTCAGATTCAAGTCCTAGTCTCCACTGATCAGCTGTGTGCTCTTGGACTAGTACTATTCTATTCTGAGCAAGTTTCAGTTTGCTCATTATTACATAAAGTGTAATCCAAAGATACCTTTTATACTTTCCAGAATTATTGTGAACTGAGGACAGGAACCATGTCCTATTCAAGCTGTAACCACATTGCTACAAACCCTATATAGTTGTTTAATAAAAATACATTGAGTATTAAATGAACAGTAAGATATCTTGCAAACTGTAAAGCAATATACATATCTAAATGGAGTTACATAAACTGTTTAATTGTCTAAGTCCTTCTCTCTTCTTCTTCCCTTCCTCTTCCTCTTCTCCTCTTCCTTCTTTGTGTTATAATAGAGAAGGAAAGAGTGTTTTTCCAGAAAAGCCTAAGAGTTTCTTCCCTCATGTCCAGCACTAGTGAAACTCATGGTGAAGACAATTCACTTAGCAGGATTTCTAAACTGTTTATTCATTCGGTCATTCATCAACTCACTGTAGATTTCTGAGCACCTTCAGGGAATGGAGTTGTCTGTGTTTCTGATGTGGAGGGGCCAAGATGTCGCTCACATCTGTGAACAGATTTGTTTTGGAGGCAAATACAGGAGGACTGTTTAGCTTTGGCAAAGCACCACAGCCTGGCTGTGTAATCATGTCAAAAATAAGTGAAATAGGGATTCCTTCCCCTGACCTATATGCCCTGCAGTAACAGGAAATCAGGAGAAGAAAGTAAATTTTCTTCTGTTTCCATGGAAACAGACCTGATCAGAAAGGCAAGAGGTATGCATAGTAATTACCCAGATGATAAAGTATGATTCTCCTGCAGGGTTCATGTTGCTATTGAGGGCGAGGGACATCAGCTAGGTGACTGGACACTATGTAAAGGGAAAGAATAGTATTTGGAATCTTTTTATTCACAAGACACTGAGATGTGATTGAATATTTGTAGAAACACTTGATTTGATGAGAGATAAAGTGTTTTGATATTTTTTGCAACTATCTCCATCCACAAACAGATACAAATTCACAAACTCTATTAGAGATACTAAGTCCTGTGGAGTATGCTACCCTTGAGATCCTTAGAACTGGGAGAGATGTGTGGGACACGCAGACATGAGGTAAAAAGGATGACTTCCTAATGATGAATATAATAGTAAAATCAAAAACTGGCAGATATTGGGCACTTTCTAAGTGCCAGGGAGTGTGTTAATTGCTATAAGTGCATTATCTCTTTTAACCCTCAGAATATGTGAGGAGCACAAAGCTTATATATGGACAAGGAAAATGAGGCCCAGAAAGTTTAAGAAAGTCACCTAAGATAACATAGCTAATGAGAAGCAGAGCTGAGATTTGAGCCTATATTTTTGGACACCAAAGTCTAGGCATTTAAAAAATACATTATACTATATCCTGTGGGATCTTGACACTCTGACCATTCCAAAATTAATTTCTTAAGGTAGTATTTTGTTTATGTGGTCCATTTGACTGCATCCCTAAACAGAGTATCCAAGCCTGTAATAAAAGAATATAGTAATAAAGGAGTAGTCAGTGATGCCTGGGATTCTTTCCCTGCATCTTATTGTATAGTAGCCATCAATAGACCAGCATCTACCACCAGCATGTACAGTTCCAAGTCCACTGGGAGAATAGAATATTGTGTTGACAGACTGTTCAGAGGAAGCAAAAATGTGATTGTTAGAGATTATTCCAGAATTCCATTCATTCACTTGTTAAAGAAATTTTTATTGGGGACCTACTGTGTATTGAAGATCTATAAAGGAAAGACGTGGCCTCCAGCATCAAAGAATTTGTACAGGGGAACAGAATCAAAAATTAGTGTCACACATGTGTTTTAACAGAGGCATGCTCTGGGTGTCATCAGCATACCAAGGCAGGGTGTGGAATTCAGCCTTGGATCTAGGAGAATGTAGACGGAAATATCAGGAAGTGCTTCCAGGAGAAGTTAGTGCTTCAGTGGAGACTAAAGGAACAAAGAAGAGTTAGTCAGAAAGAGTCAAGGGCCATCTGTGGGAATCCTTATTAAGATATCTAATGAATAGAAGGAATTTTTCCAGTTTCAAAACCTTTCAGTCATTTGATTATGAACAGAATCGAAGTAGGACCATGTCACAGGTATGGAACTTCAGTCCACATAGATCCTCATAAGGACTAAGGTGAGACTCTTACATTCAGGTAAGATTTTTACAGTTTACAAACTATTTTTATATCATTATCTCATCTGATCTTCAAAGCAGACATCATTATACTAATTTTACAAAAGAAGATGCTGTATGACTTGCCCAAATTCCCATAGCCCTGAAAGGTGGGGCTACAATTCAAACTCTCGTCACCCAACTCCAGAGCCCTTTCTTTGTA
This sequence comes from Pteropus vampyrus, assembly GCF_000151845.1. Classification (NCBI taxonomy): domain Eukaryota; kingdom Metazoa; phylum Chordata; class Mammalia; order Chiroptera; family Pteropodidae; genus Pteropus; species Pteropus vampyrus. The sequence goes on from NW_011888910.1 coordinate 1,959,988, forward strand.
CCACGTGGCCTCCTTCCAACTGGAGTGTAAGCTTACCAAGAAGCTCTCAGCTTCTGAAATATGCTCTGAGGAAAAATATGCTATTCTGGATATTGGTGGCTATGGTGTGTGGAGGGGGGTGGGGGGAGGGCAACAGGGCGGGAAGAACTAGGACAGATTAAAGGGAACAAGCTGGGAGACCCTGGTGAGGAGGCCAGCAGCATCAGGAACAAGAAGGCAGAAATGGGTTCAACATCTAAGAGGTCAGAGAGTCAGTCCAAAAGTGCTAGTGGCAGGGTAATGTAGATTTAAGTCTAATGCTAAAAGTTTGGATTCATTGCCCCTGAATGCCCAGTTGCTGATGAATCCTCCAGAACTTATCAACTGTCCCCTTTCCACCAGCTAGATTGGATTCTCTTCTTCTGACAGATCAGAATGGACTTTAGCTATAAATGGCCAGACTAGTTTTGACAGTGCAGAGATGCTGGGTGTTAGCTTTGCCTACACCTCCTCTAATACAGCACTCATCATGCACTGTTATAATTGTCTGTTACTTGTCTTCACTCTTCAAATTCTTCAGGTTCAGGAGTCAGTATGTTGTGGGCAAGTAAATATTACTGAAAGAAACACAAGCCATGGTGAATTTTACCCCTGGCTAAGATAAGAACAGAGAAGTCCAGGTTTATATATTGATTCTGCTTAATTTAATAAACATTTATTGGCAAATTCTTGGTGTTGAGGACTCAGGGGAGTAGAGATCTGGTCCCTAACTTCTACAGAGCATCTGATATGGATCCTAGATTATATCATCTATACCAATTGAACAAGTTTGCAAACAAATGGCCTTTGGATGTCAAAATTGTCCTTAAGTGGTTGGAAAATAAGAAGATGTGGTCTTTCATGAAAAGAAAACAAACACACCAAGGATAGATAATTGTCTTTTGTATATGCAGCCCAAAACAAATGCAATATCACTAGGCTGAGTGTCAGCTAAACTCCTAGTAAGGAGATTCACTGGTCATTAAGGAGTTCACCGCCATTGGCTTACAGTCTGATCCCTTTAAGGAATATATTTTTTTAAAGATCCCTCAAAAAATTGAAAAAAAAAAGTCTTTAAGAACCAAAGAGTGGAGCTATGGTGGTATAGTTATAGGCTATATGTTTGACATTTAAATGGAAAATATCATCTGAAGTCATTCTGTCAATGGGGCTGCCCAACTAACAGCTGACTAGTTCAGAGAACATTGATGATCATAATGAAAGCTAATTTTTTTTCTGGAATCTTAAGAGATCTTGGTTCTAGGAGGGAAGGTTATTTCATATCCTTATTTGCAAGAAAGCTCAGGCAGAATAGACTAGCATGAACAGTTAAGGGCAACAGATAAGAGGGAGTTCATTCTGTGGGGAGAGGGTGGCAAGGCTGCCAGGGTCCCAACTCCAAGGAAAATTTTGGTGTCCCTCTGGCTTCTTTGCCCCGGACTCAGAAATAAACCCTAGATCTGGTTCCTGCCCTGTGTTGTAACAAGATGCTTATTTCCCTCTCTTCAAAACCATGGGTATGTCTCTTTTCTTTGATTGATTGTGCAGTAGGAGCAGCCTTCCCAGGAGCCCCCTACTAGAACTTCCTCTGTCCTCCCTCCCTAAGTCCAGAGGGTGATAAAGAGATGTCTTGAGACAGGGGGCAGCATCTGCCCTTCCCACGGCCTTGTAAGCCACCTCCCCCTCAAACTGACTCCAACTAGATATTTTTTGATGGAGCTGTGAAGGGAATGCTTTGCAAAACTGTCAAAAGTGCCAAAGAGCTGCAGAAAGCTGGTAAAGAGTCTAAGGGGAGATCTGAGGGTTGCCTGTGGGGATTTTGAAGAGTCGTTATTTGGAAAGGGCAGCAGGGCAGGAACTGGGGATTCCTAGATAGTTAGGCAAGAAGAGGGCCTCAAGATCATCTAGTCCAACTGCTTCATTTAACAAAGTTATTGGGCTGGGAGGGCTTGTATAAGGATGATAGATGGAAATGATAGGAAAATTAATTTAGACTTACTATCCTTTTAAATGAGCAGCTACCCTACATGGAATGTATACCCCATGGGACAAAGAACTCCTCTTTATCGTCAAAATGTGAACAGGAGCTAAATGTCAGTGATAGTTGATTTTGTGTGTCCACTTGACTGGGCCACTTTGCCCATTATTTGGTTAAATGTTATTTGGGTGTGTCTGTGAGGGTGTTTCTGGATGAGGTTAACATTTGTATCAGTAGACTGAGTAAAGCAGATTGCCCATCCCCAATGTGGGTGGAACAAAAAGACAGACCTCCTCTACTTAAGAGAGAATGCCCCCTGCCTGACTGCTGAAATATCAGTCTTATGCCCTTGGACTGGAAATCGCACCATCGTCTCCCCTCGTCCTCAGGCATTTGGGCTCAGACTGGAATTAACCATTGGCTCTCCTAGGTCTCCAGCTCCCTGATTGCAGATCTTAGAACTTCTTAGCCTTGATAATCATGTGAAACAATTCCTTATAATAAATATTTCTCTCTCTC
>NW_011888910.1:1963042-1974780 GCF_000151845.1 Pteropus vampyrus
TCTTAAACAACAATGGCTGGAATTTAAGAATGTCTTAATGATTGAGGAAAAAACACACTGGATGGAACTAGCTTGCATTTCTTATTTCGTTTCTTTGTTATCGATGAGGAGAAGGTAATAGTCATGAATTTATTTACTAAATGGACATAGAAATTCATGCTTGACCTAAATTAGCTTCTCCTTCATCTGAGGTGGCTTATACACAAGGCCCATGCCTTGGCTTTTCATTGATCAGCTCAGATTGGTCTTATTTTGGCTGATCACAAGCTACACTGTACATTTCTCATTCAGAACCCCAAGTGCCTGATTATATATTGTTATTGAGAAGCTGGGCAACTAAAGAAATGGTCATACTGGTACTGAAACAGGAAAATTGGAGGGAAGGCTGGTCTGGAGAGTAAGATAAGGAGCTTGAGCTAAGCAATTTTTTTTGAAGACACAATGAAATTTCCAATTAGAAGTACCTAGCAGGAAATTGGAAATATCAGCCTGGCCAGATGCATCAGACCTGAGGGCACCTTCCCTGTAAAGAAGTGATGGTTGAAACCATGTGAGTGAATGAGATATCAGAGGGACAGATCTCTGAAGAGAAGACCAGATGGGCCAGTGCTTAACCACAGAGAACACAAACATTTATGGGGAACAAATAACCTTTAATTCAGCTCAACACACCATTATCTGAGTGCTTGTTATGTGCCAGGTGCTATGTTATCCGTGGGATTTAGAGATGTAAAAGATATTTGCAACCTCTGCTCTCATGGAACCTATGATCTATACTTACTGAAAAAATCAGGACGTGTCAGAGGTGGAAGATAAGCCAAAGGCCACTCGTTTCAACCTCAATATTAGAGCTCAATGGTAGCACAGCTCCAGGCTGATCTCCTCCAGGACATATAGCAGTCTTTTTCATACTGGGGAGGTGTTAAATCAGAAAGTCCCATGACAGCCATCAGAGATATGAGGACAGACATCATGCCCCACACATTAAGTGATATAAATTTCCATCTCCTCACCATTGGGCTATTTCCCTCTGAGAGCTTTTTATGTCAATTCCTGTCTTAAAGTACACACCTCAGAAGACTTCACAAAGCTCTAGCTCTTGTTTGGCCAGCAAGGAAAGGGAGACAGCTGCCCTGAACAATGACATAGCATGGGCCAGGCACGTGCTCCACTAGATACATTACAGCCATTCAATCAATTATTATCTCATCGTCAATGAAAAAAGTTAGACTCCCATGTTCTATATCCCAAACTTCTCTAAACATAACCCCAAGTTCCCTTACATAATTTTTCTTATTAAACTTAAAACTATTTTACATCACTCTTAAGAGTACAGGCTTTAGGAAGAAGCTAGTGCTCTAAGGGCTTCAAATTCTTTGAAAGAATTTCTACTAAATTCAAAGTGTTCTCAGATAATAAAGATGGTATTATAGTTTTTTTCATCACTCATTTTATTCTTGTTACAATGAAGCTACTAAAAAAGAAGGGAATGAGACAGAGGGAGCAAGATAAACTCGATTATCTTCCTCTTGGGTAGGTGTTCTGGAATGGCTCTGTTCTTTTGTAAAAGAAGAACAAGCATTTGCAGAATCTAATTTCTTATTTTTTGGCTTGCTACTATTCAGCTTACTCATAGTTTTTATCTATGTAGAAAAAACAGTGAAACAAAGAACAGGAAATTTCACCATGCTGCAGGAACTGTTAAAATGGTTGTTCCAGCAAGAAACTACATATTCATGCTAACCACAATCCCAGTCCTGCCTCTCATTTCCTCTGTAGAACAATTGACCAAAAAATAAAAGAAAACACTGAAAATAAGTTCAAGCAGGAATTCTTTCATATTCTTGGACCTTAAGTATTACCCTTTAATGACAATAATGAAAGTAAATAGATTAATTATTAAAATAACATTTTTGACTATTTAGTATATGATAGCCTCTATGTTAAGAATTATATATGTTTTAGCTTATTTAATTTTCATAAACCCATGAGGTTCATGTTTATTATCCTTATTTTACAGGCGAGAAAATGAGGGACAGAGCTAGAAAATGAAAGAGTTAGACAGAGTACACCACAGCCCCAAATTTTAATCATAATGTTATGTTGTCTGTACTTAATATGTCACACTAAGCATGGGCAACACAGCCTCGTGAGTATCTAGTGAGTGAATGAAGAATAAATGAATGAATGCCAAGAACAGAGAAGCCGTTTGAGAAACAGAATAAAGCTTAGAAATAAACTTTGTTAATCACACAAATAAGCTTGTATTAATTACACGAACAAATTATATCTGTGAAATAATAAAGAAATCATCAGTAAAGAACCTAGCAGTTATTGTTGTGAATCAACATGATAATAGCAATTAGGACAATGATACAGAAGAAACGTGTCCTATAACCAGCAATCTTTGTTATCAGACCAAACCCATGTGTGGTAGGAGGACCTCAGAGCAAAGAAGCCATAATGTCTCAAAATCGAAGATCAGAAATGGAATAGTTGAAACAGCAATTATTTAGAGCTAATTAAGTAGAACTTTCTGCAAAATCGGAAGTGTTCTATGTTTGATTGTTCAACATGGTAGCTGCTAGCCAAATGTGGCTACTGAGTACTTGAAATGCGGCTAGTGTGACTGAAGAGCTGAATTTTAATTTCGTTTAATTTTAATTAATTTAAATTTAAATTACCACATGAGGCTAATTGCTACTGTATCAGAAAGTGCAGAGATTGAGAATGTAATTTTTTTTTCTAGAATCATATTGTCCATTAAATAAAAAACCTGGTGAATTATTTTAGTACCAAATCTGAGCTTGAAAGGCTTAGGATTTTTTTTCATTCCGACTGAATGGGGGTAAGGCTGTCTATACATAAATGCCCAATCCAAATCTGAATTTCTGGAAAGGGGGAAAGCAATGATTCTAAGCTACTAAACATTATCTGAAATCAGAAAAAAAGGGTATTAAGACACTGAGCTGACTTGCTAGGGAGAGGGTCCTGAGGACCAAGTGGGTGACAAGCACCTAAAATTCAGCCAGCAGTTAGTATAATTTTACTGCAAAAGATTCACAGCTTGAAAAGAGGTGAGCTTGCAAATTCAGATCTTTGCCAGCAAGTCAGACTGTGGAATGAGAAAAGAAGCTGTCATTCCAACTGGCTTTGGTTTGAAAAATGTCAGAAATGTAGTTTGTGAGAGAAAAACAAAGAGGCATGTGAGAGAAAATCAGAGGGGGCCTTCATGCTGTGAAATCTCCCCCTTAATAGTTCTTCACTGTTGCATCTGGGTTGTACTGCGCACCTGAGCAGTACACAATGTCTTTTCCTCCTCGGGGTGAAGGCAAATGAGGACCTGGGTGGCCATTTTCAATTACAGGTGAGCATCTTAGCTCCCCTTGCTCTACCTCTATTCTCTCAGACTCCTTCACTCATTGCCTTCTCTGCTAAGGGAATACAAGTGTTTTTCTCTGGCTAAGCTCTGAGCTATGTCCTGGACAAGGACTCCTACATAAAATTAGTCACCAAATTCTGGTTGTGATACCCTCATAGTGTCTCTCGAATTTATCTTCTACTCGATTTTCTCCTATTTGCACTTCTATTGCTACTGTCCTAATTCAGATCATCATTACCTCTTCCTTGCACTGAAGCAATAGTTATCTTTGGGTTTCTTTGCTGCCAATGCATCCTACACAATGCCAATAGAGGGCTAGCTTGTTGAAAAATAAAAATTGTGATAATGTTTTTCCCTGCTCAGAAATCTATGCTGTGTCCTTATGATGTATAGAATAAAACACAAACTCCCTAACCTGGATTTTAAGATTCTCCTTGCTATGGGCTGAATTGTGTCCCCCACAAATGTATATGCTAAAGTCCTTACCCCCTGTGTTTTAGAACAAATGAATCTTTAAACAACTGAGTTGTTTAAACAAAAGACTCATTTGTTTAAAAATTGACTATTTTTAAACAAATGAGTCTTTAAAGAAGTGATTAAGTCAACGCAATGTCATTAAGGTGGGCCCTGGTGCAATAGGACTGATGCTCATAGAAGAGGAGATTAGGACTCAGACACACACAGAGGGAAGACCATATGAAAATACAGAAAGAAGACAGCTAATTACAAGCCAAGGAGAGAGGCCTCAGAAGATACCAACGCTACTGACACTTTGATCTCAAATTTCTGGCCTCTGGAATTATGAGAGAAAATATTTCCGTTGTTTAAGCCACTCAGTATTTGTTATTGCCAGCCCAACTGAACTAATATACTCCCCAACTAGCCCCCCAACCTATATGTTCTAATTATCTCTTAGTACCTATCCTAACCTGGCCAGATACCCTAAGCCCTTGACTCACTGGTTCTTACATGATTTATGGTCTCTGATTTTCTGTTTTTGCTGTGATGACTCCTCTACATAGATTTCCCTTCACCTAAGCTTGTGTCTGGATCCAGCTTATATCCCACATTCTCTAAAAAATTTAATAGAGCATCCCAGATGAATACACTTCTCTTTGCCCTATTCCTGTACTACTTACCTCAAATTTATTCTCCTCCTTACCTCTCCTTCTCAATTTTGTTGGAAGGGTGAGCAACAAAGTGCTTAGGTAAAAATCCATTTCTCAGCCTCTCCCTTGACAGAGGGTCATGTGGTACTGGCCAGTGGGATGTTAATGGAAGTTGTTGGGTGGGATTCAATGTGAAAGCCCCAAAATGAGCTGTCATAATAAAACAACAGAAACACGCAGTTCTAGAGGCCATAAGTCCAGTGGTTGCCATGGGCTGGGGTGTGGCAGAAATAGGGAAAGTTGGTAAAAGGATACAAAATTTCAGTTATAAGATGAATAAGGTCTGAGAAGCTAACGTAGAGCATGGTGACTATGCTGATAATACTGTCTGTGTAACTGAAATTTGCTAAGAAAGTAGAACTTAAGTGTTCCCACACACAAGAAAGGTGATGGGTGTGGTCATTAACTCAATGGTAGGAATCCTTGCACAATGTATATGTATATCAAATAATCACATTATATACTTTAAGTATATTATGATTTTAGTTGATGATAACTCAACAAAGCTGAAAAAGAGAAATTAACATTGTGTTCCATAACAAACTGCCAAATATGAAAAATATTTAACAAGCGAAAAAGAAATAAAGTAAATTTGTGGCTGCTGCTTATTTCATTTGGTTTAAGCTACAGAAAAGCACATTCCATGGATGAGATACTCTCTTTTTCGGTGGGGGTATGGCTCCTGCAGTGAAATATCTGTGTAGGCAGCATTTACACCTGCAATTCCTGTTTTATAAGGGAAATAAATTTGCCTGTTATGTGAGAAACAGTGGCAAATTAGCAGTTTTTACTGCATGCCAAGATCTCGCTTTGAAGTCACGAAGGATAATGGCTAATAAAGCTTTGGAGTGGGAGAGGCTCGAGCCTGCAGCGGCTCTCTCCTAATGAACTGGGCTAGGAAGTATCTGGGTACGATGGAATGTCACAGCACTTGTGATGGCTTATTAAGCGTGAGGTCATGAGACATCTGCCCTCAGAGATGAAACACAAATGAACTTGTTTGGGTTCTGTGGCTCATGTGAAGGTGGTGTTATTTATGTAATGTTACTCTTTTTGGCCGTCTAGGGAAGGGAGAAGTGAGACAAACAACATTCATGTATGCCTCATTGCTTCTGCCTTAAAGAAACCACAATCTCAGGTTTATGACTGTCTCAAAGACATCAAATTGTTTTTTAAACATCAGATTTTCAAAATCTGTTTTCCGAAATTCATCTACTCAACTCACATTTGACTGAATGAAAGTTACCGAGTATAACAAGGACAAATACCATGATATTTTTCTCTGAGAATCGTCCTAACACCCATATATTGCACACTGACTGGGTTTATTGGCGAATTTTAAATATTTTAAGGTTCAAATCTAAAACATCTTGTTTTTAACGGTTATAAGTGGAAATGGACTTTTGTATGAAAGTCTCATTTTTCTGGTTTTACATGAGAAAATGTTTTAGAGAAAACTGAATTGGTGGAGTGTGAGAGTAGGTACTGCATATTTTTTTAATGAGGTCATTTTTTCATTCATTCATACAGAAAACGTGTATTAAGAACCTGCTGGGTACTAATTGCATTAGACAAAGGAAGATGAGCTGTTTGAGCTTTCCAGAGACTGAGGAATTTCCAGGGACATGGGACTTTAGCAGTAAAACCAAAATGATTAGATGACTCTAGTTAGAGCTGAGTCATCAAAGATAAAATGATCTAGTAGCAATTTGATAGTGCTTTAGAAGTGTTTTCTCTGTAGGAATACAGAACAAGGTATTAATTGATCACTTCCAGGTGTTTTTTCACTTCAATTTAAAAGACCCTGGATTGACTTTGTTGGATGTGTATAGGTTAAAGTTGTATCCTAGAACTAGTTGGCTGAGACTGAATATTGGACTAATACTTTATAAAACACAAGATAACAGGTTAGATAAATTGGGAGGAAAACAACCAACCAACCAAAAACAAACAAAACAAACAAACAGACAAAAAAGAGCAAGAAACTGACTTGCCAAGCTTTAACAGACTGAGTTTATAGGACACAACCTAGAATTTTACTCTATTCATCTGCTCTTAAGAGAGAACATCAGCACCTTCACTAAAGTCCTGTGAAGAACAATTTGGTCTTGCTCAACTTCCAAACCTGTGGTGTGGAGGAAGCGAAACTAGAGTGGTTTGCCACATCTTCAGCTACTTCAGTTGCGCAAGGGTCCGGGTCTTATATTTTTTGTTCAGTCCTGGTGTCTAGATTAGCTTTTGGCATAGTATAGCGATTCAGTAAGTGTTAGTTAAATAAGTGAATAAATGAGAATGAAACCTGTGATTGTATAATTGATGCTTATTCCATATTAGAAGCCTCAGCCTTAACTTCCACAGAACTTAAGATTTCTTGAAATAGCTACTTCTCACTTGCCCACAGTTGGCAACTTATTTGTATATATATATACATTTACAAAGTTTCTTTTTGTTGTATCTGGCTTTCTTAGAAATATACTCAATCTTATTACTCAATCTAAGAGTTTACTGAAGAGTGGATGAGTTCTTTAGAATAATGATGTTTATGGTTTTCGTATGCTCTATAGCACACTTGGGTGTGCAAAGAACTAATTCACTTTTCCAGATAGGAAAATTTATTTCAGGTGCCTGCTTGTCCACTGAAATCATAGCTGTACGCATTGTGGTACAGAGCCTGCCGAGGAGGTATAATATGTGAAGATGTCCTCACAGACAGATTCGGTTTGAAAATGGAAGAGGAGCAATCGTACCAGTCTCTGAATCACAGTTGTGACACTGCGACTAGCACCCCTTCTACCAACTCAATCTACTTCACTTCCACCTTTGTCAATATTTCTGACCGCTCAGTGCTTTCTTACATTCTGGACTTTTCCCCTAAAACTATGTCCTTAAAATGTGTTTGGGATAGAAGTGGTACCCGCTACAAAAAGTTTTCCTAAGGTGTTTTTTTAAAACACAGGAGCCCTTCCCCGAACTACTGTGCTGGTTATTCTGTTTGTCTCTCTCATACCTATACCCTGTCCTTCTCTGCTCACTCTGTGCTCTGCCAGGTTGACTCTCGCTAACTGTGTCTCCTGCTCCTAGTCTGCTCTCTGGCTTCTAGTTGGGGTTAGCAAATGCATGGCCCCCATGGGCTATGAGAGAACAGAAGACGAGAGAGGTTGTCTTATGTGTTCCAGCTCCCTCCCTGCCTTAGCCTCACATTTCTGCAGTACCAACACCCTCATGGATGGATGGCTGATCCTGACAGACAGCCCCTTCTCTTGGACTGGACCTCATCATGGCTTCAGTTTTTACTGGGCTTAAGTAACAAAATCTCTGTTCTCTGCCTCATTAGCCCTCAGAGCAGTAATATCTGCAGTCACTGCTTTCTGGGTGCCAAGATATCCTAACCCTGTCCACATCTAAGTAAGTAGTCCCTCATCTTAGTTCCTTAATTTGAGCCATCTGGATGAATTCTCTCTCCTGATGCAACCCTAACAGATATTCCTATGAAATCAGACTTTCTGACAGCAGGACCCAGAAACCTACTCCCCCCAACTTCTTTTTTAAATTTTAAATTGTGGTAAAATATGCATAACATAAAATTTACCATTTTAACTAATTTTAAGTGTACAGTTCTGTGGTGTTAAGTACATCTACATTGTTGTACAACCCTTATCACCATCCATCTCGAGAATTTTTCATGTTCCTAAACTCTAACTGTAAACTCTAACACTGACTCCCCACCTTTTCTCCCTCTCAGCCCCTGGTAACTACCACTCTACTTTCTGTCTTTATGAATTTGGCTGCTTTAGAGACTTCATGTAAATTGAATCATATGGTATTGTCTTCTTGCGACTGCCGTATTTCTTTAGCATTATATCCTCAAGGTTCACAGATGTTGGAGCATGTATCAGAATTTCCCTTTTAACATATTGCATGTATATACCATGTTTGGTTCATTCATTCAGCCGTCAGTGGACACTTGGGTTGTTTCCCCACCTTTTAGCTATGGTGAATAATGCTGCTGTGTACAAGTGTCTGAACCTATTTTTTAAGTAGGCTGCCTAGGTAATTCTTATGCATTTAATGGTTATGAATCATTGCCCTTAGGTAATTATAAAAGATTTGACATCATTATTTATATTTTTTGGCTCAAAAATTTATAAACCTTAAGAAGTTACCTTCTCTAAGGCATTTTATTTCTAATCATGGAATGAAACATTCATTCTTTCAATTATTTATAGGCACTACTGAATAAATAAGGAGATATTTGGGGGGCTTCAGGGGGTTCTCTCCTTGCCCTGAAATCGCATTGTCCTGAAAGATTGCCTAAGGACTGACTCATTTTAATCTATTGCCAATATTTAGAAAGTGTTGAGTCAAAGAGACTAGTTGCTCTAGTTGCTCTCCCTGAGCATTCTGAACAGCCTCTATTACTAAAACTTCTGCATGGAATTCTTTCTCATCACCTCTCTGCCTGCATCATTCATGTTTAAATTTAAATTAGATGCCATTCTCTTTAGGAAGGTTTCTTGGAGCCCAGTCTTCAAATAGGATTTGTGAGTTCCGCCTACTCATTACCATACATTAATACTTGTTTACCTGCCTTAGGTCCTCATTATACTTTAAGCTTTTTGAGGGTGGGACTCATGGTTCCCCAGAGTCCAGCCCTGATGCAGAAGTTGTACAGACCTCTCAACATAGAAGTGAGTAGAGTGGCTGTGGAGAGAGCAGTAGGATGCCCTGTGCACATGGGTGAGGCACAGGAAATCTGGTCCTCAGCAGTATGGGTATTGAAAGGGACAAAAGAAATCCATTATCTATTTTTTTAATTGTATGCAAGCACCTGTGTGCAATACCATATGTAGTGACAATTTCTGGGCAGTATCTGGGAAGATTTAACACCAACATTGACTATAGAATTAGCAAATCAGAAGAAAAACAATATTTGACAGTAAAATTAAAGTCATTTATTTATAAGAACTGACCATTCTGAAATTCTATGCAATATTACAACCATCATATATATTATTAAAATTTTTTTTGCATTGTTACAAATTTGGAATCAACTACAATGCAATACTCTATGCCTGTTCTTTGTTCTTGTTTTCTCCTGAAGCATGTTTGTCTTTTTGCAGCTCAGAAACATGGACTATGGCTAAGGGCAATAGATGTATTCTTGTGATGACTTGGAGCCCTAGACTGAAGCCATTTAAACCCAGATGGAGTATAGAGATTTGGAGAAGATATCTGAACCGTGTTGTCTAAAATAAGAGGGTATAGCTTAATAAATTAAAGTGGGTAGGAAATTTCAAGCCTAAGGGTCAGTATTTAAAAATCTTTAATTTCTCTTTCAGCACATTACCTATTTGTGCATGCTGAGGCAAAGCCAAAAGTTTGGTGAACATTTAAAAAAGAAATAAATTTTCAATTAAAGTGTTTAAGATTACTTCAGGTTTAGAGGGCACACATCTTCTGACAGTAGGGGCCACTTTAGGGTTTTATGGTTGAAAGTAGGTAAAAGTTTGTTGAATGGAGGGATGGACTATTTTAAGGCCCAAGAAAGGAAAAATCAGGTGAGCTGAGGAAGGAAGTAACAGTGGAAGAGACTGATTGCATTTATCGCCCTATAACCATGTGTTGGAGTGCCAAGGGTGTGTTTGTATGTTAGAGGATTTAAAGGTATGTAACCTTGCAGGATACTCTATGACCATATGTCTTGAGAATAGTGTGACCTCTTCAGGCACAGGAGGGAAAATGGAAGGTGGAGGTTAGGGGAATGTTGGGAAATGAAATTGACGAAGGATTGTTTTACCTAAATTGGTATGCCCTCAGAGGAACTTGAATTAGGCCTCTAATAATTTAGGTATGATTGTAGTTCTGGAAAGTATCCTTCTAGATTTAATGGATTCCCTTCAAAAAGAATTCATATTCTCTTCCTTAATGTCATCAAGTAAATAATATAATTCTTTTACCATTCCCAAGAACTAGAAAAGGCGACCAGAGTAGTCAGTGCATTGGGTTCCTGATACTGGCTATGCTAAATACCTCTGTGTTACCTGAAGCAAGTCACCAAATTCCTCTGGCTTCAGTTTATTCATCTTTGAAATGGATGATTACATAAATGGTCACTCAGCTCTCTAGACCTTCTAACTCAAACATGTTGTAGTACAGTTACTATCCATCTTCAATGGCAGTGGTTCTCAATTGGTGGTTACTTTACCCCTGGGAGACATTTAGCAATGTCTGGAAATGTTTTGGTTGTTACAAATTGGGGGCTGGGTGTTGCTATGGGCTTCTAGTGGGTAGAGGCCAGGCATGCTGCTAAACAGGCTTCAGTGCACAGGACAGTTCCCACAGTAAAAAATTATCCAACTCCAAATGCCAGTAGCACTGAGGTTGTGAAACTATGTTGGAGGGGGAGAAACTGATGCTCAACAGAGGAAATGACACTGTCTTTTTCTCTATAAGTATGGCTGGGAAAGTTATGGCACTTTCCACATCATGAGCTATGGAGGAGGAGTACCATAGAATTTTAGGGATAGCATGTTGATATGCTTTTCTCTCTTGTAGAGTATACACTACTAAGGTGAACTACCATTTCTCAGTAGATTTCATTTAAAGATGCTGAAATAAATTCTAATTAAATGTAACATCTGGGAACATTGAACTGCATGGAGAGAACAGTGGGATCAATTCTCATCATATGCCACACCCCCACCTGGTAAGTCTGAGTGCAAAATTCCTATTTATTCAGTAGTTATTATGCCAGTGCATTTAGAAACACCTTTCTTTAAAGAAGCTCAGAGTGATACATTTAACATGATAACAGTACTCCTCTGCTTATCTTTGTGTTGTACATTGCATTTTAAGGGAAGCTGAAGTACAGATGGTATCCTTGAAGCCATATCTCAAGACCAGTGGTGGACTTGGGATCATGAATTGGCTCTCTGGTTCTTGGCTCTAGGTTCAATCCATTAGCATATTTTACCCACACTCAATGTTTCTATCATATGTAGGCATTTCCTATAAGCTGTGCCTCTTCAAGAGAAGCTGCTGTAAGTCCTACTAATGAGAATTAAAAGACACAATGTATAAGAAAGTATCTCATATAAAGTCGATGCCCTATTCTTTGAAAGGAGAAAGCTAATGCTGAGTGACAGCAGTGGGGAGATCTTGAAATTAAACGTCACTTCCATACTGTT
>NW_011888910.1:1978655-1984515 GCF_000151845.1 Pteropus vampyrus
AAAAAAAAAAAAAAAGGCTATATGATTTGACTCCTCTACTCCTTAACCGCATTTCCTCCTCCTTTGCTCTGCTCCAACCACACTTGCCACCTTAGAGTTGCTGGAAGATGTCAGGTGCAATCCTATTTCAGAGCTTTTCCACTTGGTCTGTCTGGCTAGACGCTCTTCCCTCAGATATTCGTATGGCCACTTCTTTTACTCTATTCTGTCTCAACTCAAAGGTCACCTTGTCAGAGTGTTCCTTGATGACTATTCTATAGAATAAGAGTATTCCTATCATTACTGTCTGCTTACCTTACTTTGTTTTTCCTCTTTACAATAGACACCATCACCTTTTTCCTCTTTACAATAGACACCAAATTGTAAGAAGTCAACAACATGGGTGTGGGCAACATCTACCACAATGGTAAATAGCACCAGTGACTTCATCATCCTCAGCCAGTGGAGGCCTGGGTGTGGTCCTCCACATTTTTGACAGGTTTGCTACCAATCTTGGAGCAGTTTACAACTCAGAAGCCAGGGGTTCTAGCTCAGACTGCTGGTTGCTCTTAGCCTTGAAATTTTATTTTATTCATTTGATAACAATAACAATAACAATAAGACAGCCTCACCTCCTTTCTTTAAACACTGAAATTTTCTGGCATTCGCTGGGATAATTGTTGACTCACGCTACAGGAAATCTGGAAATTGATGATATGACTGGATAATTGAGTCTCAACTCTCTCAGATAAACTCTTTCCCCCTTTCTCTTATTCTTTCTTTAACTATTTATTATCAATCATGTGCCAAGCACCATGTTATACATTGAGAAGATAGTGATAAAAGATATATAATTTTAAAAATATTTTTGATAAGTATTTAAAAAAGGCTGAACCATAAATCCTTGAAAAAATACATATGATCATTTTAGCTTAGACTCTGCAAATTTCTCTGATTTTAGCCTGTGTGCCTAAGGCTGGGTCTTGTGATTTGAGGAAGAGAAGTGACTGTATAGGGAGTAAGATCCTTAAAGGGGTTGCCATCCAGATGTTAGATCAAAGAGATTATATAA
Source organism: Pteropus vampyrus (assembly GCF_000151845.1). Taxonomy (NCBI): domain Eukaryota; kingdom Metazoa; phylum Chordata; class Mammalia; order Chiroptera; family Pteropodidae; genus Pteropus; species Pteropus vampyrus. The sequence continues at coordinate 1,979,707 of NW_011888910.1, forward strand.
TTCATTCAGCCAAGGAGCTGAACTTCTGAAGTCCTATCCAAGTCTTGGTGCTTTTGAGGTTTGTCTGTTACCATGCAAAATTTGGTATGTGTCATTCCATGTAAATATTATGCAACAATTTGAAAATGAACACCAGATTGAAAGACATAATAACAGTGTCTAATACCACTGAGCCCCACCTTTGTGAGTAGAGGTTACCAAAGAGACCACACTGAATGAACAACAGCCCACAGACTAGACTGTACATATGACTGGGCTAAATTCTGCTGCTATTTCCAGAGCATGTTGCTTTTTAAAAACATTCCTTGAGTCCAACCAGGCTGCCATACTTTCCGGATTTATTTTCCTCAGTTGCTTCATTTATTGTTTTTTCTCTTTATTGGCTATTGTTTGACATGGTATTTCTATGCATCCTCATTAAAGTATTTTTGATGCCCTTGTTTTCTACTGTAAATCTATATGTTTGGAGATCATTTTTAAATAACTTCCGTGCTTTTGATATTTTCTGGAGTCACCACAGACTCGGTTAATAATATACAATGACTTTAATCTAACATGTTTTCAATGAATTTCTGAGCTTTCTGCTTATAAAATCCTCAATCTGCTTACAAATATATTTTTTTAATTCCTGGTTTGTTTGCAGATGCATACCCAGTCCCATACAAAGAACTAAGAACATGCTGAGTTGAGGACTCTCTCTTATAAAGCCCATCACTGCTGCATTCAAAAGAAATGTGGAAATAGACAGGTAGAGCCACACATGTTGACATAAATTCAGTAAAAAATAGAAATTCTTCAGAAACATGATTTTTTTTCATTCAGAAATAGTGGATATACAGAGGTCTACCTTATTCATTTTAATAATTGCATAGTTTTTCCATTGTATGCATGTGCTATAATTTATTTCAACAAGCCCCCAATATTTGAGTTGTTCCTACTTTTTTGTAATTTGTAAATAATGATATAATTAACACCCTGAGGAACATATCTTTGTATATCTGAATAAGTATTTCAATAGGATAGATTCCTAAAAGTGTTATTTTTGGTTCAAAGGCAAAATACATTAAAGCTATGATAGGTATTGCTAAAAAAAAAATCATTTCTTTCCACATTTTTGCCTCTGAGTATTAGCATTTTTTAAATTTATTTTTTAAATTATAGTTGACATTTTTTAATTTATTTTTTAAATTATAGTTGACATATAATATTATATTAGTTTCAGGTGTATGGCATAGTGATTAGACATTTATCACCATGATAAGTCTAGTACCTATCTAAACCCATATGTAGTAATTACAATATTATTGACTATAGTCCCTAGGCTGTACTTGGATATTAGCATTTTTAATCTTTGCCAATGTGAGGTGTCAAAAACCATATTTTTTAAATTTGCACTTATTTGATTAGTAAAAAGTCTGAGTATCTTTTATAGTAAATATACATTTACTGACCATTTTTATTTCATTTGAAAACATGAAATTCTGGCTCATCATTTATCAATCATGTGACTTGGTATCCCAGCGCCACTTTCTCATCTGTAAAATGCACGTGATTGAACCTGACTTGTAGGGCTACTAAATTAGATACAGTATGTAAAATACCTGTGCAGGGTTGATGCTCAGTAAATATCCATGTTCCCAACCCCATGAGTTTTTTTTTTTTTTTAACAATACAGCAAAGACACATAAAACTTTATTTTCAGCAACTTTTTCATAAATTTATATGCCAGGAGACTAGTAATGACAAAGATTACTACAACAACAACAACAACAACAACAACAACAACAACCACTTTAAATATATATTTTGGCTTCTCGGACCTGAAAAGGGATAATTTACCATGTGTTTCCCCTTTTAAGAACCAGCTAGCAGACTCTCTATGGCTGTGTTTGCTGGTTTTCTGCCTCCTAGTTAATTGACGGTAATATTTTATATTCTACAGCAGTGTCATAAAAGTCTTCCAGGAAGATGTTACTAAATAAACAATCGTAATTTAGTGTATTAAGTGTTGTGATAGGGTAATATGAAAGATAACTAATCAAAATTTAGTAGAGAAACATTTCCTTTGCTAAGGGGACATGAGATCTAATCACAACCTGAAGAAGTAGCCATGTACGATGGGTATAGAATGCTCCATGGAAAGTGAAAGTATGTTTATAGGCCATGAGGCAAGATAAAAGGAAAAATGGGTTCGGAGGAAGGCAGGTGTGTATGATAGGAAGTGAGGAGCCAGCAGATCGGGTCCTTCAGCCTGAGGGACATTATACTCTCAGATACTCAGTCTAAGAGATAAGACTGTGGGTACTCAGAAAGTTTTAAGGTGTCTCATGCCCAAGACTTTCCTCTACCTCTTTTTCCTCCTATCCCTGTTAAAGTGAACTCCTTCAAGCTTCATTGCTCTTTGGGGCAGTGGAAGCAGGGAGAGCAGAAGAGCTATTTGCAGAGCCCTTACGTTTAGGAAAGGCCCCAAATTTTACTTTTCTCATCCTCTCTAAATGAGGTTACACGTACAGTCACAGAGACATTCCGATAAGACTGGATAGTGAGATATCGCAATTTTTATAACCTGATTTTGTATTTATTTTTTAATATAGCAGAACTGAAAGTGACCTGAGTAACTATTTTGACCTACGGCTCTGATTGAACTTGATTAGGTAACAAGTGATAACAATGGGTAAAACAGATATAGTTTGCTGATATTTTTACTCTTGTTAGTAGTATAATTTATTTAGGTTAAAATGCAAGTCATTATATGATCCTTATTTTACAATGTTTCTATTCTTCAGCATCCCCAATTCTATCTTGCACGCTTGTTGCCACTTAGGTACTTATGATCCCAACCATCAAAGCACATTGCAGGTGACACTCTTGCTTTGTGATAATACATAGACACAGCAAATCCTCATTTTGACTGGACATAGATATTTTACATAAGGAAAATACTCAAGTAACTAAGGATTAATAAACCTTTGAGCGAAACATTTAAACAGTTTTAACCATTTTGAATGAAAAATTTTCTAAAATATAGCATTTGCTTTCTTATATTCCTATACTGAAACCCCTTACTGTCCTCCATGACTCAAGATAATAATCGTGAATAACAATGACTAAATTTTGGTGGAAGGGAGTGATGCCTGGGTGAGACTTTCGATTTCTTCTCATATGCTATCTACTGCTTTAAGAATATTGTCTCTTTCTTGCATTGTCTCTCTTTTTTCAAAGTCTCTGTTTCTTTTCTCCCTGGTTTACACCCTCCTCCATGGCCTCTTTTTAATTCTGACTATGCTTAAAGTGAAAATAAAAATATCCTAAAGGAAAACTCCCACATTTAAAATGTCAGAGTTTTAAGGCAGGGATATTTTATGGCACTTATTTAGGCTTTGGAGATCTTTCATAGGTTATTTCCCATTCTTAACTATTTTCTGGATAGTTGCAGTTGCTAAATAATTGGATCCCAGGTAAATGAGCTATTATATATATAGATTCCAGCAACATAATGCACCTAGCTGAGACAGATGTCCCTACTATGGTTAACTATATAGATATGTACAACATAAAAACTCTATCAAAGTAACATATAATTGAAGAAGAAAAAACTGACATTATAGGTAATTCCTGAATAAATACATTTGACTATGGATGGAGACATTAATTTTTTTGACTAATTATAAAAATAATTGCTCAATGGGAAAAAATATGGAAAATTAGAAGAAAAGAATACATACTTGAAATATAACTAAAGATACCACTCAATAATTTTGGTGTGTTTTATTGGTACATTTACACACACACACACTCATACATATATATGTGTATATACACATATACATATATACACATATACACACACATATACATACACACCCACACACTTTTTCTTTGATAGAAAATACATATGTTGGTGTATATATATACTTATTTTAAAAGTGGTACATGTAGATTCTGACATTTGTCCTGTATTTTTAGCTAAGAATATAATATAAACATTTTTTCCCTACCAACAAGAGTTCTGGCATCACAGAATTTATAATGTCAGCATTTGTATTCCATTAATGGGCATCTTATAATTTATATAACTAATACTTGGTTGTTCGATATTTTAATTTACTTTCCCAAATTCTCCTACCCCCCTTCTCTGGCTACCATGAATAAAGTTGCAAAGAACACCTGCTCAAGCACATCTATTCGCACATCTGTGGTTAGTTTCATAGAATATAGTTCTAGAAGTGAAATATCTGAGATAAAGTAAAGGCAAAGTTGCATAGTTTTAGAGATATATTCTTAAGTTACTGCCCGAAGAGGCTGTGCAATTTATACACCCAACAGTGGCATATGCATATCTGCTTTTCCACATCCTTATCCACACTGATTCATAGCATTCTTTTTAACCCATTTCCCATTTGCCCAGAGAATAGTCCCTGGTAGCACTTGTAGCTTCAGTGTTTATCCAGAGATAACTCGCAGATTACAGTCCTAACCTTACCCCCAAAGTTTGTCATGAAATATCGCACTTTATTATTATTTTCGCATCACTCTAGTATATCAATAATCTCTGGAAACGAATGACTTCATTCTATTTATGGCATTCTGTTTTTATAAGTGATATTTCCATTTATCAAATATAGTAATTCTTGATAGCTGAAAATGTTGGATTTTAGAAAATGTAGCATTTCTACACATGATGCTAACATTGTTCTTGAACAATTGTTGGCTGAAGATTCATTTGATGAATCAATTTATGTATACATTTCTGTTACATTAGGATGAGAGACAAATTCTGTTTAGAAATAACTCCAAGAACAGTTTTTA
>NW_011888910.1:1984565-1993553 GCF_000151845.1 Pteropus vampyrus
CTAGGGGAGAAAAAAATGGTACCTAATATGTTGATAGTATTTACTTGATATCATATGATGAAGTAGGCATTTTATCTCTATGGTAGTTCTCCCCCAAAAAGCATAACCCTCATCTAATCATGAGAAAAGCATCAGACAAATCCCAATTTAATTCTACAAAATACCTGATCAGTACTCCTCAAACTGTCGAGATCATCAAAAATAAGAAAAGTCTGAGAAACTGTTACAGCCCAGAAGAGCCTAACGAGGAATAAATAAATAAATAAATAAAATGCTGGCAATTCCTTAGCATACTATAATGTGGTGTCCTAGGTGGGATCCTGGGACAGAAAAAAAGACCTCAGGAAAAAAAACAAGGAAATTAAAATAAAGTATGGATTTTAATTAATAATAATGTATTAATATTGATTCATTAATTGTAACACACGTATCATACTAAAGTAAGATGTTCATAATAGGGGAAACTAGGTATGAGCTACATAGTAATTCTCTATTGCTTTCACAATTTTTCTGCAAATTTAGAGTTGTTCTAAAATAATGTTTATTATTTTTTTAAAAGTTTTCTTACATTACTGTTCATTCTACTTCCACTTACTGTCCTAAAAAACAATAATAAAACTTCCCCAATAAACCTGGAAAAATAGTATGCTTTCAAGGTTAAAGTCCCAGCCTTAATCATCAATATTTAATTTTCTCCAAATGTGTCTCAGATATTGGTATCGCTCCATCTGGATTGCCCACTGCTTTTTTGGCTTATTTCAAAAAGGGACACCAGTGGATGCTCAATAAGTACTTACTAATTGATAGAGTAATGTAATAATTAAATCTTCATTAAGTGAATTCTGAATTCTGACAAAACCAGAGTTCCTGTCATTAAATAAATTTATTCTACAAGAAGCCCACCTACAGACCGAGCTATTAGGCGACAGCAATAATTAGCTTGCACATGTGTATGTGGCCCATTCTGCTCACATTTCCACTCACACATGACAACAAATCAGTCCAGGACATTCAGACAGGAATCATTGATTCAACATTTTAAAACAAACAAGCAAGCAAACAAACAAAAGCACATCGACTCTCAGCTATATAGTATGCTAAGGAATTGCCAGCATTTTATTTAAATTAATGAACCAAATTATTTATCTGACTAACTGACTAACATACATTTACACATTCACATGAATATATATTCCCAGCCAATTTGGCATGTTATCCACCTATACATTCCAGAGTACTGTACTGTTTGCAGAGCATGTGGAATATAGAGGAATGTCAAGTTCATGTCTTATGTGTGCATGTGTGTGTGTATGTGTGCATGCTAGTGGATGTGTGTGTATATTGGTGCGATGTTAAATTATTAATAAAGTTGAGCCAGAAGAAGGAAGGGGGAGAAGTATCTTATATTTAGTAGTCTTTCCAAATCAATTTTAAATGAAATTGTTACTTAGTGTTTTCTTTTATGTTGATAATGAAAATGGTGGAGGTGATGACTGAGTGCAGACTTTTCAGGTCCTGGCGATAGTAACAGAAGGAACCCAGCAGGCCTGCCCACTCCTGTTGTTAATTAAAGTATTTTCACATTCCCCAGGGTGTAATGCACTATGGGCACTGAGCCCCAGAGAGGCTTGTGCAGTTTAATGATCACACATTCAAATAAATACAGTGGGGGCTACTGGAGAACAGATCACTCCCCCTTCCTCATTAACAGCTGCAATGCTTTGCAAATGTCTAAAATGCACTAGCTCCGTACCTTATGAATAATAAATATTAGTCAGGCTCCCAATTGCTCAGTGGCTCAAAATAAGACAGACCCCTACCTGCTAGGTAGGGGGAATGACATTTGCAGCTCAGAGCTGTCTTGATTGCGTTCAGTAAGGTTTCTTGCCAAAGCAGATTTCCTCCAAGTTATTACACCCCTTTGTCTGAACTGCATTGTAATTCTCATTAGTTAGCACTGTTAACAAGTTCGTCTGCATATGAAAGCTGAGAGAGAGCTTCACAAAGCTGAATTTGAGTTGTCAGAGGATGTATCCGCACAAACCAAAATCATCTTGAGGATCTCAAAGCCTCAGAGAAAAATGCATTTTAAATACAAAACATCCTTTCAAATTGCTAAACTAAACTGTACATGTCTTCCCAATACTTTGAATTTCAGCTGAAAGAAAGCAAGGATAATTTTACTTTAGAGAAATATATAGTCAAAATATATAAACAAAAAAATTAAAGATAATGGCAGAATTTTGACACTTATGAGTGTTTTTAGAAGATTTTACTTCTATTTTAGTTAGGATAAAATGAACACAACATAAGTTACTAAGAACAACAACCCGCATTTTATTATATGTTACATTTCTTAAAGTGCTATATATATATGTAAACCTCATTTAATCCTCATAACAGCCCATATAAGATAGAAGGTTATTAGTTTTATTGTATAAATAACAAAATTGAGGCTCAGAAAGGTTAAAGAACTGGCCCCAGATCACATGGCGTATGTTAGAGATTGTCCTCAAATCCAGGTTTTCTGACTCTAAAGATGTTTGCCATGATGACCGTGCTTTATACTGGATAGCAATTTATGTATTTCAGCCTTTTGCTTCAGTGCAACTCTACATCTTTACTTTGTAAAGAACCCTGTCTTATATCTGTAGCATGTAAAGACTTAACTTTCTTTGACATATATTTGGTTAGTTGTGAAATAGCCTGGCTGTTCTAAGCTAAGATGTTTAAGTTAGCAAAATATCAAATTTTGCTGAGTCATTCACTTACCGATAGCTTGAATTAATTAATACTAGTTGAAGTGGTCACAGTGATACGATAGCCCTTAATATATGAAAGACGCACCAGGTGCTCACAAACAAGGGGATAGAGGCCAGAGGAAGAGGGAGAGTAAGAGGGTCCTGTTCTATCTCCTCCCCTTTTTCCTCCCCAAACAAGTAGAGTTAATGATTGTGATCGCGATATCTGGTATTTGTGTAATATTTTGTGTGTTATTTTTGTGTGCAAAAAAACCTTTTATGGTCGGTGATGTAATTTAAGCCTCACAAAACCTGTAAATAGTAGGAAGATACATTATCACCCTCACTTATGGATGCAGCCGAGCCATAATTCACACGTGAAAAAATCTTAGTTACTTCTCCCTTCCCTATGCATTAACTGACTTGTGCAAGGGCACACACAGTGTATCTGAGGAATGGCTTGAATTCAGCACTTTCAATTTCCAGTCTCGCTCATTTTCTACTAACACTGTCTTCTCATCCATGGTTGGGTAGAGAATCCCCCAAATATGCTTATACCTTATGTGGGTACCAGGCATGGCTGGCCCAAGGTCTGGCTGTGATCCAAGGTCTGGCTATTATCTAAGGCCTGGCTGGTCCAAGGTCTGCCTGGCCCAAGGTCTGGCTGGTCCAAGTTCTGGCTGTGATCCAGCCCCACAGCTAGGAATAAGATCCCAGATTTAGAAAATCTGTAAACATGTTTCAGCTTATTGCATCACGCATGTGTGGCTGAAGGTCAACTATTGTACTCTGCTATGTGAGGAGCCATTCAGTCCCCTGGAGAGCAAAAGGGGAGCACAAGAAAGAGAGCAAAAGAAGTGCGCGCAATACCGCTCGCCCCTGCAATAGAACTGCACTTCCCAATGGAAGTGGACTCCGCACAATAAAGTTGGTGCCTGCCATTTCATTCTCATGTCTGCCTCTTGTGCATTCTTCCAATGGACATCTCACCATCGAACCTTCCCTTCTCTATCAGCAGTACCGCTGACACAGTGTAGCTGACACAATCCTCTTGGCCCTGACACCTTAATCGCACAAAAACGTTACTTTATAATACTCATCTGGGCAAAGCATATGCAAATAACATTGTACTTGTCTGTCAGTAGGGCAAAGTGGCCTCAATACATTTGTGTCCTCATTGCCTCCTGGAGAGTTGCCAGATAAAATATAAGATGTCCAGTTAAATTTTTATGTATAAGTATGTCCTGTGATATATTTGGGGTATACTTATAATAAAAAATTACTTGTTGTTTATCTGAAATGTGAGTTTGACTGATTTTCCTATGTATTTATTTGCTAAACTGAGCAACCCTACTCTATGGGTCTGGGCTCTGCCTGCCCTTGGGCTACCTTGCACACCAGCGTCTATTCTCTTTACATCTTTCAGGTAAATAGTGGGCATTGTAGGACAATGGTTCTTCTGGAATTCTCACACTATGTGGAGGAAGGGATTTATAATCTTTAAAAGCCTTCTTAGCAATGTGGGCTCCCAATTCTGATATTAGCATTTTTGCTCCATGGGGCTTCCTCAGGAAAAGAAGGTGATAAGGGCACTGGGTCTTAATTCCTATTTCCATTTTCAAAATCATATTCTTACTCAGCTCATAATGTCTATAAGACACTATACAAGCAACTGATATTGCTACGAAGAAAACTTTAACCCTTGAGTATCTTCGATTACATTCTATATTCAAACAATGTTTACCTTCAAACAATGTTAAGGAAGAAATAGTTTCAATGTAGAACTTAATACAGGAATAAAATTTCCTAAAAGTGAGAATAAAATAAAAGCAAGTAAAATAGCATAAAAGGTCAGTGATGATCAGTAATAACCAATTAACAATGGGATTAATAAGATGCAGGTCTAAAATTTTACAGCAGGTAAGTAATAAGACAGTTATACTTTAATAGACTTTTTTTGTTCCTTATACCATTTGGTAGAATTTTTTTTAAACTAGATGTAGACTATTTCTCTTTTTATCAGAGGTAAATAAATGTATAGCTTAAATGAAATCTTGAGAGAGTAGATTTCTTCTGACTTTTCTGACTCTTTAGTATGAATTGCACTATTCATACACAATTAACACTTATTTGCACTGTTAACAAATTCATCACCTACAACTCTTTATACAAAGTCTAAGACTTTGCAAAGCTGAATTTGAAAGGTCAGGTGGTATAGATACACATACCCCCAAATCATCTTAGAGAGTTTGTAGCCTAGAATAATACTCATGTAAAAATTTTAATACTACCAAACTGCTCAACTCAGTGTGATTAAGTAATCCCTCATAGGTCTCTTTTCAGTAGAGAGCGAGCAGAGACGGTATGTGGACAAGTTGATGAGATATAACAGTAATGCAAAGATTCTGGAGTCAGAGAGTCAGATGAACACAGGTTTCATTGCATGCTAGTTAGGTGACCTTGAGTTTGTTTCTTAATCTGCCCATACTTCAGTTTTCTCTTCTGTAAAGTGGGAATAAGAAAAGCAACTGCAGCTTTGTAGTGGTTTTGGAGATGAAATGAATTATCATTTGTGAAGGGCTTAAAAGAATGTCTTCCATGTAGTAACTGATATGAAAGTGTTTATAGGATATGGTATATATGCGTTTGCTAATTAAATAAAAGATATATACATATGTGTATGTATATATAATATATAGTGTCTGTATGTGTGTATAAATGTTTTTAAATAATTTTTAATAAAACCCAGCACCCAGTGTAACAATGGAAATTCTCCCATTCCTATGGCATTTTGGCTCATTGACTGAAATGTAAAGAAGCATCTGTAACCACCTGGTAGACACAACCAGAGATAAGAAAAAAATTGCCAGAGGGGCAAAGTATCTCCCTAGACATGTAGCCTAAGTGCCTCAAACTATGATACAACGTTTGTATTTACCACAGGCAGAACACTGCCATTCTCCTTCACAGGCTGGCAAATACTCAAGAGGTCTCAAGATGTATATATAACTCAAAGTGAACACCGGGCTGTGGTAGTCTTATTTCCAGGCAAATGAATGGTTCTGCAGCTTCTGTAAAGGGATCTGCTCCCAACCCCAGGGGTCACAGCAGCCTCTTTACTGCAGAAAATCCTTGTAGCTGGCATGTTCAGGCCTGCAAGTCCTTTCATCATTAACTGGGAGATATTCTACCCACCGCTCATACAGCTTTCTAAAAATAAATTCATGCTGTCTCTTATGTATGAGAAAGAAGTATCCATGAACTGCTGCTCCTGCCTGGGGTTTACTATGGACTTGAAAAGTGTGTGTGTGTGTGTGTGTGTGTGTGTGTGTGTGTGTGTGTGTGTGTGGTGTGCGTTGTTTCCTTTGCTTATATTTCTGTGCTTTTCTCATCTGTACGCATTTGGTCTTTGCCTAGCTGAGGTTCTAGTTTTTAGAGGCATCTCTCAAATTCTTCGCAAACATCTGACAAAATCAGGAGGCTCTTGCTGCATGTTTTGGTACACTTCCACTACATGAACAGCAGGAAGTATTCATTAGCAAGTCTGCCATCCCCCTAATACAGGCTCAGAACAATAGCCAAGAGCCTGGTTAAAAAACACTAGGGAGATTCTCAAAGCAAACAGGACTCACAGTCACAGTTTTGCTGGAAGATGTATAAACAATTTCAGTGCTCTGACTCTTGCAAAATCTAGGCTCCAGAACCAATACCTGCCTACCCACTGAAAGAGTCAGCAGCTTGAGGTTATCCTAAATGTAGCTAGATGGCTTTCTCTGCAACTTGGAGGAAATCTCCTCTTACAACAATGGCAGAACGAGGCTATAAGTGTTCCTTCTCAAATGCTTGGCTGACTTCTTTAAAGAGAGCTTATGAGGACAATTTTGAATTGTCAGTTAACTAGACTGAGCACTTATGGCTTTCAAATGTGAACACAGCCTCAGATTAGCAGCATACCCTGAGCTGTTAGACTAAAGTTACAGGCAGTACTGACAAATCCATACATTTAGTCAGTTGTGGATAGGTTCTTACATGGCTAACTCTTTCCCTATCTTACATAGTCCCCATGCCTCTCCCTTCTTCCTCCTGCCTCTCTTGAATCTATGTAGATCTTAACGGATGCCTCCTCATTTCTCCTTCTGTCCCAGGTGGGTGGCAACCACCCTCATCGTCTACCCAAACCTGCACCTGTTCCCCTGTGAGTACAACATTAGACATTTACTTTGTAGGGTTTTCACTTTCTTGTCAGGGACTTGACTGTGTTCCTCTAGCAGGGAAAATGCATGCTGACAGCATTTGGGAAAATCCCCTGGGTTACAGCCACCTCTGCACCCATTTTCTTAGGACAGATGGTATTTTGTGACAGCTGACAGATTTACCCAGACCTTCCTAGTCTAGGAAAAAGATTCAAGTAAAGGCAGAAAGCTTTCTGGGGAGGGGGGAACTTCACAGGTTTCAGTTCTCTTTTAATTTAACTGCAGATTGACTGGAATTAACTCCTTCTTGCCCCTCCACACCCTATCCAATTTTATACATATGCTGTGGTGAAAAGACCTTTTCAAAAAGGCTGATAAAGTGTTTTGTTTTGTTTTTTTATTGGGAGTAATTTTATTTCATTATATTTATTGTACATTTCTACTTTGACTACCTGATTTGCTGTTCTCAAGATGAATCCTGGCCACTTTTTACATCTGGAAATGAATAGGCCACTTCGTATCCATTGTGGTGTTTTGTGTGTGTGTGTGAAAAGTAGTCTCTGAAGTATCTTTTAGTTTGTAGCCTATCTAAGTACAATATTAGAGATCACAATCATTTCTCATTCCATTTTTTCTTCCTGGAGTCCAGAAGTCCAGGTGACATTGCCTCTTCTCTCTTAAGCCGTGTATGATTAGATAGGTGGTGGGGAACAAACATCCTAGAGCACTTCTATGCATATTGCAGTCAACTTAAGTCTTTTCGCAAAAGTCTGAGTAGGCCCAATTACATGTGAACTGAAATTTTAAGAGCACCAGCAGTTGTAGCAAAAGCTGAGCCTGCTGTGAAATGTGGGCTTGGGAATTAGGAATGCCATTGAGAAGCATATGTAGGGTAGGTAGGCAGAGCAAACCGGTGAGAGTGAGACAGAGGAAAGTGGAAGTTAAGGAACTCGTGTGGGCCCTGAGAGACCGTGATAGTGAAGAAGCTCCATTGCTGATGTTTTCAGCCTCCACGTGAGGTCAGGGTACAGAGTCATTTGCACCCATGAGATCGCAGGTTATCGCCTTAAAATAAGTCTTCCTCTTACATGACATTGTCTTTTTACAATCAGCTTTCCCAAGAACATGTTCTTTATGACTAAAATCAGTATTTTTATTCTAGTATCCTGTTCTTGGGTAGTAGAACCCTGATTCTTAGCTAGCCCGCTGAGCATTAGCATGTAGACTGACTTGCCCATTTTCCTTTGTAGTTAGCAGTGGTCAGGTGATTCTGTACTGGAAAAACTATGACATTCTTTTATACAACCACAATATAAATACTAAAAATAGGATATTAACAATACAATTCCGTCCTCTAATCTACTGACCTTTTCCCAATTTCACCAATTGTCCCAGTAATATACTTTACAACAAAAGAAAATCTTGTATCATGTATTACATTCAGTCATCTGCCTTTTTAGTCTCCTTTAATCTGAAACAGTTGTTCTTCAGTCTTTGCTTGACTTTTGTGACCTTAACATTTTTGCAGAAAGGGCCAGATATTCTGTAGAATGTCTTTTGATTTGAGTTTGTTGAGATTCAGGCTGTGCTTTTTGGCAGCAATACTTCAAAAGTGATGTTGCGTTCTCAGTACATCTTATCGGGAGGCATAAGGATGTTAATTTTTCCCATTGCTGGACTTACTTGATCCCTTGATTAAGGAGGTGTCAGCAAGATGTCTCCACTGTGAGGTTACTATTTTTCCACTTTTATCACTTTAGAGCTGTTGCTACTGGGGGCTTGCTGTGCAGCTGTTCCTTGTTTGATGACTGACAGATGATAAAAAAAAAAAAAGGAACATGCAAGGATAGTTTGCTCTGTGAGACTCTTTTAGATTATTTTGATGAGCTGGTTGAGCAATCATTTAAAGACCTAGGCTACTTTATTAAATAGTTCTTTTTAATGCAGTGTTGGCAATAATAAAACGCATTCGTTTCTTATAATTATTGGATGCGAAATGTTTCTGATGTTGAAAAGACTGTATAGGAAATGAAATACATGTTGGACAACTGAGC
>NW_011888910.1:1994308-2000830 GCF_000151845.1 Pteropus vampyrus
CTCATCTAGTACCTCTTTGATCATAAAAAGACCCTGTAAATTAAAAAAGTGAGTACTGTCCATATTAGCAATTTCAATCCTTTGGATTATTCAAGCATCCTCTCATAATTGCTTCCCTTCTATTTTGACATATTTATGTCACATTTATTTAGCATACAGTTAGCTCAGGGTAGATTTTTTTTCTAAAAATGTGGCCTAAGGATTAGATAATCTCATATAATGCTGGTCAAAGTAAGATTTGCTACAAATGTTTTTAGATAACAATTTAGTAATATGAAACCATAGTCTTTAAAATTTTCATATTTATCAATGCTATATTTTTGCTTCTCAAACACTATTCTAATAAGAAAAGGATTCCGACCATCCTTTCTACTATTCAACATTGTTCTGGAGGTTCTGAACAATGTAATAAAACAAGAAAAAAATATGAGTTTTAAATATTGGAAAAAAAGAGATAGAACGATGGGTTTTTTTTTTTTTTGCAGATAGTAAGTCCGTATATTTTGAAAATATAAGAAAACCAACTGAAAAATAATTTGAACTAATGAAAAATTAGTAAAGCCATCACTTATAAGAACAATATCTGAAAACCTGTATATTTTCCATAACCAAGGACTAATAACCAATTGACCTTGTAAAGAGGAAGAATAATTTATGGTAAGAATAAAGACTATAAAAGCCTGAGAAATAAGCCTCATAAAAATATTTATAAAAACGTGCAAAGCTTAATAAAATACATAAAAAGAAAATTTGAACAAATGAAAAGATAGATCATGTTTATTTAAGTGAAGACTTAATACTTATAAGACAGCTACTTTTCCATAATCAATGCAATTTCAATGAACATAACACCAGGATATTTCATGGAAAGTGGTGAGGTGATTTAGGAATCATCTGAAAGAGTAAATGGGCAAGAGTAGCTATGGTAATTTTAAAAGAGAACAATGAGAACCGTATATGCATATGTGTGTGTTTGTGAATGTATATGTACTATATATATACATATATATTCTATAGTAATTGAACAAAGATGGTGCCATGAGACGAATTAATAGATCAATGAAAAAGAACATTAAATAGAAGCACAGCTTTGTGTCTATATGGAAATTTAGTGTAGAAGCCATGCCATTTCAAATCAGCAGATTATGAAGAAATATTCAATAAATTAAGTTGGAACACTTGGCTACATGTTTGGTAAGAAAAAATTAAATTTTTTATCTCATACCATACCTAAAGTAAATTTTAGATACAGAGTCATAAATGTTAAAAACAAAATTATATTTGTGAGTCAGTTTTTGATTAGTTTGTTCTTTTTGTTCCTTAGGTTCCACATATAAGTGAAATCATATGGTATTTGTTTTTCTCTGTCTGACATTTCACTCAGCATAATAATCTCTAGGTCTATCCATGTCATTGCAATTGGTAGGATTTCGTTTTTTAAGAGGTTTAGGGAGCTGGAAGAATGGGGTAAAGGGTTAAAGAACTACAAATTAGTAGTTAATAGGTGGTCACAGAGATGGGGAGCATGGCATAGAGAATACAGTTAGCATTAATACATTGGCTAGGTGGAAAACCAGAGTAGAGAAGGAACAATTGGAAGATCATTTTATAAACTATATAAATGTCTAGCCAATGTACTGTATACTTGAAACTAATTAAAAAATTACAAATTATTAGAGGATTTTTTTGTTAGTAATTATGGTGGAGGTCTTTAAAACAAAACAAATGATTTACAGATATAATATTTAGATTAAAATATTTGCAACATATGTAACAGTTAAGGAATTAATAACTATAATAAAGTCTTACTAATTAATAAGTAAAGTACAAATAACCAATAACACATGGTTGAAGAATATGAATATATAATTCACAAAAGAAATCCAATTATTTAATTAAGCACATTAAAATTTGCTCAGTTTCATTAATGTCAAGAGAAATTAAAACAATGAAATTTCGTTTTCTATAAATGTAGATATCAACTTAATTTTAATAATATGTTTTGATGAGACTGGGGACACCAGTGTTCTCATAAAATACTGTTGAAACAAAAGTCAGTGTGGCTATTTTTATGGACATTTTGGCAATATCATTTAAAATAAGAAATATACATTTTCATGACCCTGTGCTTTCTTTTTCCACTATCTATTCCAGAAATAATTGTTTCATGAGGTCATTGTAAGCATATAGCAGAGCACCCAGCATAGAATGGACTCTCGGCAAATATTGATTATATAGGAGGATTGATCTCACTTTTAAGAACATAAGTGTGCAAAAATGTTTAAAAATCTTTTTCTCTGTTACTGATCTCATGAGCCCGCAATTTCTATGAATGTAATAAAACAATACAGTCAATTTAAGTTTAGCTAGAGTTCCAGATTAAACTTAATCTATTTTGGGTGAACACTAGGTTTTACAGTTTTGCCCCTTCTTCTGCCATTCTTTCTCCTCGTAGATAAAGCTTATTCACTATCTGGGTATCAGAGAATTACCTGAACTGTAATTGCAGGCATATGGCACAAGGCTCCCTGAGATATGTGATCCCCACAGGTCTTTGGTCATTGGCATCATCTATTCTAGCTATATCACACAGGACACTATTGCTGGACAATAGAGATGGTATCTCCACATGTCTCTTCTCTTTCTTTTTCTCCATATGGTTGATATGATGCCACCATCTTAATGGGTCTTCATTTTATGAAGTGCTTTTACACTTGGAAATCAAATTAAAGTGAGGCTCAAATAAAGGGAAAAGGATAGGAGAGTTCAGGCTGGTTTCTACTCCTGGGAGGAAAAGCTTGTTTTCCATCACTGTTTTTGTCTTTTTTGCATCCCTCTTTCTCCCACAAAAGGAAAGGTAAGATCCAGAACCAAGGACAGGTTTAGTTTTAGGAAGAGGGTAGGAGGAACAGGGTACTTGGTCAGCTTCCCGTCTATACCTTAGGATGATGCAGGTCAACATAGGTTTTGAGGCTTACTTATTATTTGGCTTATTTCTCTAAGATAGAAAAATTAAATAGGAATTTGGGACCCAAGTCTCAGCTATGTATAGAATGTGTATTTTCACGAGTTATTCTTGGTATGATGACTGACTCAAACCTTGAAAATTTCATCCCATCTCTGTACAGAGATGCGAAAGACAACAAGACCCAGGCTCTATGCTATGATTTGAAGATTCTTTGTTCACTTAGATGTTGAAGCAAATCTCTGCTTTGAACCTCAGTTTCCAGGTCTAGAAGGAACAAGGACTTGATTGCATAATCTGTAAAGTCTTCTTTAGTTCTAGATACTGCACATCCAACTTTTACATGGAATGGTATAATAGTTTGATGAGAACACTATAGGCAATTTGACAAGTTCAGTGGTCTAAATTTTATCAATTTCTGGAGTAGTGATTCCTACAGGTATAAATTCCTTTCCATAGAGATTCAACATTCTTCTTCACATTGATGAGTAGAAACTTCTTTATAAAGAAGCCAACTTACTTAATTTCCAGGAAAATTAAATGTGGGTTAATTACAATTTTTGAAGACTATTTGCCAGCCAAAAAAAAGCTCTTATAAAGTGAAATGTGAGCTGCTATTGTCTAATGTAAAATTGCTGCTTGTTGAAACCCTGCAAATGGAAACATCTGTCCATACTTCTAGTTATGTCATCTATTTCTGAGGATGGCTTTAAGTATTTCTCTGTCTTGAGCATCTTACTCTGATCCTTAAAATATGTTACTCCAGACTTTTAAGTACTATGAATAGTAAAAAAATCAGAATCCTATCTCAAGATGGTCTTTTTTCTTGCAAAATTACTTTCTCCTGAAATCTCATAGCAGAATACCAGTGAAATCATCTAAAGCACAAGCAGGAGTTAGTTATGTTTAAACTAGTCTGCAGCTAACCCAGAACATAAATTTCTTTTTTTCTGCTAGATCAATTTCAGATAACTTTCCACTCTGTGTAATGGAGACCAATTTTATTAAAAGCTGCTTTTTTGTTTTCTGTGGTGTGTATAATAATAATGTAGTTTCATTAACCGGGACTTTTCTTGCAGTTCAAATTTGACTCATCCAAGAAGTACAAGTCACTTAAGTCATTTAAGAAATCCTCCAAATGTCAATCTGGTTTATAGAACTCAAATAGCTACACAATGACTAACAGAATTGTAAAGACATGTGCTTTCATGAGCTACTGAATTTATCTTATCTAGTTTTGGAAAACATAAGTGCTATGAGAGATTTTTTATTTTTATTATTTTAATTTTTTTTAGTGGGGAGGTTCCCTACAAACTGAAGGTCTATAAACTTCTGTTCAGAACCCTGTATTTAGTTAGATTTAAGATGTAATAATATTCTTTCAGCTTAAGAATTTCAAAGAAGTGACTAAGTGACTGATTAATATCAGGTTCTTCACGTGCTTCAAAGAAGCCACTTAATATAAAATGTTTAGAAATTTCACATCTTGTAATGGAGAAGGAGAATATATATATCAATTTTTCTTCAGATAACAATAACAGAATATAAAATAACAACTATCTGAAGAGTGACTAAAATCAGAAATTGGAGAGGAGGCCATGCTGGAAAAAGGAAATAGCAAGAGGTCAGTTTCCTGTTTTTCTCAACTAAGGACAGGCTACAGTCAGTGAACTGCAAAGCAACCAGAACACAGATAGGAACCAGCCATCTTATGATTGAGAAATCAGAACATACACTTTGGTTCTACCATAGCAACTGGAAAATGAGGGGAGCAATCTTGGAAAAAAAAGAGCCATAGAGGGAAGCTCCAATTTCCGCAAACAAAATCTGCCCAAACCTTTGGCTGACCCATGAAGCATACATGCATGTGGTAGACTCCAAGCAGCTTATTTAAAACTAAAGTAACTAAACAGATTTCAGCCACTTCCCATCACAGAGGAGACGAATTGGATTTTGAGTTCAGTTAAGTTAACTGACTGCTAAGATAGACAAACAAACAAACGAACAAACAAATCAACACTATTGAGAGGAACATAACATAATTCGTGGTCTCTGAAATACACTATTCATAATGTATAAGATGCAATCCGGGGTTACTGCACATAAAAAAATAAATAAAAAATAAAAATAAAAAAATAAACAGGAAAACACGGCCCATACTCAAAAGAAAAGAAATTAGTGGAGACTAACTTTGAAACAACTCAGATATTGAAATTACCAGATGAGTATATTATAGTAGAGATTCTAACCATGCTCAAAAATGTAAAAGTACAGTCATAACAAAGGAACATATAGCAAATCTCATACAGAAATATGTAGGAAATCTGAATTAAGAAAAGAAAGTATAAAAAAAGAACCTAATGAAAATTTTAAATAAATAAATAAATAAAACTTCTGAAATAATAAATTCCCTAATGGGTTTAATGGTGGACTCGAGATGACATAAGAAAGAGATCAAAAGGAGCAGATTAATAGAAATTATCCAATCTGTAGAACACAGAGAAAAAAGATTGCAGAAAAATGAATAAAGCCTTGGTAGAATAACATCCAAAGTTCTAAGATACATGCAATTGAAATCCCTCAAAGAAAAAGAGAATGAGGCAGAAAAAAAAAATTTGAAGAAAAAGAAAGACACTGTTAATTCCTCTAAATTATTTAAAAAAATAATAAAGTGTTTAATTATGTCTCACAATGAAGATTATATTTAGTTGTTTCCTAAGAGAACTGAAAAGTGAATCGAAACTTTAACTTGTCAACCTAGGTTTTTTGAAAAAAATGACAGTTTTTCTTATTTTCAGATGATATTTTATTTGCGTAGCATGAAAATAAGCAAGATATGAGTAGTCTCTGAAAATACATGATTTGGTTCAATAAAAATTTAAACCAGATGTCAATAAACAATTAGAAAAACCTAAAATTAAAAATAGTAACAACAATAACAATGACAAACAATGAGAAATTAGTACTATTGAACTATAATGGTCTCTAAAATATGTCACAATTTACTAGCTAGCTTAAATTCAAATTATCCTCAAAAAAAAAAATCATTACGAGGGGAATGACGTCAACTGGGACAGTTTGGTTTGTTAGTGAATTCTATTATATCTAAAGCAGACTCGGAATTTGAGGGATGGAAAGGACTTTTCAAGATCATTGCAATCAACAAAGTCAGTGAGAATGTTGAGGCTATTGAAGATTTTGAAGCCAAATATCCTAATTCTATTTCCCTGTTAAATAGTCTTGGGAAAGTTAGTTAATTTCTCTTCATTTGGGAAACAGGTTTTTAAGAGCACTAAATGAGGAATTTGAGCTCAATTGTTCACACAATTAATACCCATCCCTAGTGATTTGATCAAGGTCACATAACCAGTCAGGTAGAGATCTACCTCCATCTGATCTTGGACTCTACCCTTCAGTGCTCTTTCTCTCTACGTTCCCCACTCTTAAAAGCTTCCTTCATTTTTTTGTCCTTGGGGTCTGGGAACATACTGTATCCAGAAAACTCAAATCAGACACCACTTCTATTTCTTCGAAATACGAAAATAGCTTCTTAAAGA
>NW_011888910.1:2001315-2014959 GCF_000151845.1 Pteropus vampyrus
GACCAGTAAGAGGCATTCAGAGGACCTGGTAAAGCTCTTGGATCTAAGACTCACAGCAAAGAAGACAGTTGGTTTTAACTGTTTAGTGCTTAATTTGTATGTCGATTGATATTTAATACAATGTGCTTATTTGCAAAAGTCTCTATTAAGATACAAGACTTTCCAAATAAATACAAAATTCTTTAACTGATAATTATCTAAATTTAAACATACAAAAATAACATGTGGTTTTTAATTCAATTAAAATTTGTTATATTCTTTCCCTTTTGTAAGTATAGTTGAATATAAAACAAGCTAATTTTCTTATTTGTTTGCAAAGTAAACATGAGGGTCTGTACTACTACATTTTCACAGGTGATGTAATTTCCAAAGAAGAGCAAAATAAGGATTGAAGGCAAAGAACAAATGTGACGTCATGTCTATCATTACTGAAAAATTAAATGAGATTTCTTTTGGCTTGTGAAAAAAAAAACCAAAACACATCTCCTATAGAACCCTAAATTGTCTCATGACAGAAAGAGCTAAATCGCAAATTGACATCTATTATCTATTAGCTTTATTTTGTCTTAAGTTATATGTCTTCTTCATTTAGCCATCTCCAAATGAAATTCAGAATGTACTTTCCTTTACTGATGCACATAAAATAAGAATACATTTACTTTTTTTCTCCCATTAGAGGTGAAAGTTTGCTATAGGTTCCCATATCTCATTCTCAACCCTCCTTGTATTTGTGAGATGGCTGGAAAATGCACAGGCATAGTCTGAAGCCATGGAATAGAATTTTGTGGTTAGGCTATACCAGTTTATTTATTAATTTATCTTATTTTCCTAAAAATATGATTAAATATATATGCTTTCATATGCCCATAAGTGGAAAGAGAACAATATGCTAACTATATAGTTGACTGCTCTCTCTGCAGTGGGCAAACAGATTAGGAATGTATTATCATCCATTTGAAGTTACAGGGGCTCCAGAAAGATGCACAAATATACAAGATTTTTCATTCCATTTATGAATCCACCAGATAACAATTGACTTCAGAGTAAAAAACCCTAAAGTGTGAGGAAGGAAATATCATCTAATTTTTTTAAAGACCCTTTATGTTCTCCTCTTACCCTTGTACATATAGTGAGTGAAAGATCAGTTTTGCATTAGTGTCTGACAGATGTGTGCTTATCTAAGACAAGTGGGTCCCAAATGCCATTAAAAGAGGATATCATTTTCCATGTTCCTCAACATATGAGAACAAGTGAGCACAACCAGAGGGTGTATGTGTGGTAGAGTAGAATTTTTATTCCTTCTCATCCCTTTCTCTTCTTCTTTTTCCTTCGTGGAAGAACAGTGCTTTGTTAACAAAATAATACCTGAAGTTACTCCGTAAGAAGTGGCTGATATTAGCAAAAAAGGATAGTTTTTATATGTTTTGTGTGTTTATTCTGCAGATGTTCCACTCTGAGGAATCTCAAAAATCTCAGGCCTCCCCCCTCAAAACACAGTAAGAAGCTACCTTTATGTATCTTGGTTAAAGTCAGGTGCAATGCTCAGGACCTTGGGGACCTCGCAAGGCTAACTGGAGATGGAGCTGGAACCCTGGGAGTAAATAGAGGAGGGGAAACACTGAGGGGTGTGTCGGGAGATGGGGGCAAGTGTGAATAGGAAGTGATATCAGAGAGAGAGGAGGAAACCCAAAGTGATTTCTTTATGCACTAAATAGTAACTTGAAAGGAGAAGCAAAAAAAAAAAAAATGTTTTGCCCCATAATACAAACTCTATGCGATTATTGTATAGTTTAAGTTTCCTTTCAGGTAATGAACTGAACTAACACACCATTCCAAATACCGAATGTTGATGAAAAGTTGGCAATTCATTTTTTGAGGAAGACTGGCCTTTATTCAAATAGAATGTATGCTTCTTTCACTGGGAAGGTCTTGCTATGGAAAAAAAAAGTCAGCTGAACTAGACTGTACAAACAGTTTTCAGACTTGTAGTTGGTTCCTGGACCACATTTTGTGTATCATTGAACTAGAAAACATCTAAAGTAGTTGAAATTACAAATAGAGAACTTGGGCTCCAACTCAGGATCAGGCAAGTCTAGATTGGAAGTCTGTAAGTACTTCTTGGAAAGCTACTTAATCTCTCATCTGATTGAACATTCAAAAGGAACACTTCCTGTAGTGTGTTTTGACAAGTAGTGAGTGCTCAATAAATGTTAGCTGTCAATATTATTTTTTCTTATTTATTCCTTACACACTTATTAAGTGTCTACTCTCTACCTTGGGAACCCTTGCTAAGTACTAGGAATTCAAAGATGCAGTTTCTCTACATAACAACCTCATAGTTTATGTTCTCTCCACTTCTGAGATTCCAGACCAAGTGGACGCATTGTGGGTAAATCACTCTTATTACTTCTTCCACAGCATGCTGAATAAGTACAGAAGAAAGATTAGCATGGATGAATATCTCAAGTATGATGAAATGAAATTTTCAAATATCTTTGTCTGCAAGAACCAGAAGCACCAACTCCGGTTGGCTGAAACAATAGGAAATGTGTTGGCTCATGTAACTGCAAGCCCAGAGTAGGGTCAGCTTCAGTGCTGACTTAATCCTGTGGCTCTGGATCAGTTGTTCCCAACAGTTCTTTGACTTTGCCTTTTTCAAAACACTGGCTTCATCTCTAGAGAGGTAGGGAGATAGTGATAATATTTCAAATTTTATCTTCTGCACCCAACCAGGTCCAGAGAAAGTGAACAAAAGTTTTCTCAGAAAAATAAGAATAAACTTTCCCAGAACCCTTTGATATTAGTGTTCTCAACATGAGTCATATGCTCATTTCTAAACTAATCACAAACAAAACTGGTTTCTCTCAAGACTGGGGATCTCATAGGAAGATGAAGAAGAAAGCAATAGAGTTCCCGATAGGTGTTATGAGAAAGTGACAACAAAACTTACAGGAATTTCTAAAGAAATGAATAGCTGCACATAACAGTACTAAACATCAGATCTTAAAAAGCATGACCTATTCAGATTCCTCAGTCTACAGAAAAAGAACTCAAGACAATAAATTAAATAATTGCCCAACTCTGTTTCTCAAATCCCACTAAGAGGTTCCTGTTTTCATAAAAAAAAATAATTGAGATGTTTTAATAAAGTATCTAGCTTTTGCATAGTAAACCCAAGGTTGTAAAGTTAAAGTTGGCACAGCTGTGACTCTAACTTAGGCAGTATTACTTCAAATCTATTGTGCTTTCAACACCAGCCTTTTCTATTTTTCACCTTAACTAATAAAAACAAAAACAAAGCACATAATTTTGATTGCTTTTCTATTGCTTAGGAATTCCAGCAACTGGTGGGTACCATAACTCTTGCAAAGGAAAAAGGTAAGTGCAGTTTATGTGATATGACTTGTTTACAATACCTTTAGTTTCTTTTGAGGATATAGATTACCTTTCAACATTCTGGCCTTATGTAGTTATTTTGTCTCTTATCAATAAAAATTTAAAAAGGTGTTCAATGTTCAGAAAAAGAACTATAGTATTTGGGGAAGAAAGCTGTATTAATTTGTGATGAGTATTGTTTCGTATCTTCTGTATCTTTTGTAACCTTCTGTAGTTTATCAAAGAAAATTTTATTGTGGATGGATTCTTGGGGTTTCTTTGTTTAGTTGTACAGAATTTTAAAATTATTGGGAAGAAGTTTCTTATTTAGAGCTATTGCTTAATGCATTATTTCATTATAGTTAGAATGGATTCCAGAATAACTCTTATGCTAGTGATTAAGTTTATATATTGTAGGCCTTATACCTAATTATTCTAAACATAACCACATACAGTTCAGTAAACTTTGTTGTTGTTGTTGTTGTTTAAGTCTCTGAAAACATTTTTTAGGAAGAAGAGATTAGTGTGAGAAGCCTCACTTGGTATTCTGTTTCAGGCCAGCAACTGAATCTTTAATGAAAATCTTCAATGTCAAATCTTTAATGCAAAAAATCATTCACTAAACCAGCAGACCATCTAGCCTGTGATCACTTGGCCTCTTTGACTCTGTAATAGGTTTAAGTGGGATGTTAGTGTTACCATATAAGACGTATGTAAAACTGGCAATATCTGTTCAATACACAGTCCTATAAATTCTGTTTCTCAAATCCCACTGAGGTTCTTGTTTTCATAAAAAAAAATAATTGTGATGTTTTAACAAAGTATCTAGCCTTTGCACAGTAAACCATAGAATATATATATATTCCTTTCTTATACTCTTAATTTTTTTCCAATAAGTATTGTACCATTTCTAAATATTTGATGAAGGCAATAAAGTGGATTAGCCCTCCACACTTCAGTGACTTGTGAATTTACTCCCAGTTGGAAGCATTTCTGTTCTAGGAATATCAAAATCAGTGACCTTTCAGATGTCAATTTGTTTCTCCATCTGTCCCACAATGTAGATGTGAGAAATTGGACTGGCGCTATTGAGCCATGCTTTCTTACTTTTGCCTGTCAATATGTCGATTCCTATATATTGAGCTTCTTTGGCAATTTTTCATACATACTATCTCCATCCATTTGAGCAAAGACAGCTCACAAGTGAAGAGTATAAAGATAAAGTCTAAGATTTGTGATTCATTCCAAGCTCATCTTTTTAACATATCATTTCTCATAGTATCTTCTAATATTCTAGTCTCTTTACCATCTCAAATGAAATTATATAATTTTTTTTCTAGCTCAGCAATGTTAACTTGAATACAATGCTCTGACTGGAAGAAAGAATAATGGTATAAGAAAATGTGTTTTATTTTTCTAAATTGTTGTCAGTTATGCTATATGGGGAGATGGACCAGTCTATGAATTAATGTTGTATATTTGTCAATAATCAAATTAGATATTTGATTCTTAATAATTTTCAGTATCATCTATTTATATTAAAGGGGGTTTGAACAAGGTAAGACATTAACGAGGATTTGTTATAAATTCCAATTTTTTGTAATTATTCTTGACCCTTGTATTTTTGAGCAGGTGTTGGGGAAGAATGACTATCAACATTTCAGTCATTATTGTATGCATATTATCCTTTCTGAACTTAACCCTGATTTTGATATATAACACACAAGAGAAATGTTTCATTTAAAACATTTTTTTTTAATGTCTATAGCACCTGGTATTCCAAGGTGGTCTCCCACCCAAGTACTAACCAGTCCTGACCCTGCTTAGCTTCCAAGATCAGATGAGATCGGGCATGTTCAGGGTGGCATTGCTGTAAACTAAAACATTTTAAAATTCTGCTTCTTATTCTGGTCATTTTTTGTCATATGTTTCAAGAACTGATCACCTTGTACGCCTTTAATTTACACAATGTTTTATGTCAACTATATCTCAAAAAAGCTGGAAAGGAAAAAAAGACTGATAGCTTATTGTTTGGATTTCAAACCCTAGTTCTGCAAATCAAGTATCTTTTGTTCCTACCTGGGTTTTGGTTTCTGATCTAAGTCACTCCCTTAGTCTCCATACCATATGCCAACCTCAAAGATAACCTTCCCAAATTACAACTCTAATCCTAGTGAGGCATGTCAGGCTCTAAAAATCATCATACTGACGAAAATAGTGTTGACCCATCTTGCCTTCTTCCCCTCGATTATAAACTTTTTGAAGCCTAAGATCATGTCTTGCTCCAAGACTGAAATCTACTATAATCCAATGTAAATGTTCATCAGAATACACCAGAGACATACACTTGTGTCCCAGGCATAGGACGAGCTCTGAGATGAGTTTTATTTGCCCAGAAGCATGTTTTAGAAAAACTTAAGTGCATTCAGGCAGGGCATTAATTCTTAGACTTTAAGCATGAGTTCCTGCCACTCCAGTAGTCTTAAATTAAGCTACATTTACATTAACTGCTTGTCCCTGAAGGTATCTGAGATTGAGATTGTGAAGCCTGGCTTTTACCAACATCCAAATATTTTATGTTAACCCTGCTTTTTTCTCAAACTTATTCTTCCATTATTTCTAACCTGAGTGCTATGATATCATCACTGCTTACATTCTTGACATGACATTACTTTATTCTTGGTGATAACACAAAGGCAAATAAACATCAGTGGCCAATATAATGACCTCTGTATCATCCTGTGTTTGTGAGCAACTTTAATGCACTAAAGTCTGTGAATATGATGAGTTACTATTTGCGACTCCAGTGAATATGCTCCCAGGTTGATTTAAGGTGACAAAAGCAAGAGCAGTCTTATATGGCATAAATGTTCTTCTCAACCTTCTAGGAATAATGCAAAATTTGTCTTTGTTCTTTGATTATTTTGGCATATGTATTAGAATTAGGTTTGGTTGCAAGTGATTAAAAAAAATTAATAGTGCTTTAAACTAGACATCTATTTATTTTACTTTCATTTAAGGGTCTGACTAGGTGGTCCAAAGCTGTAATAGGAGTTCTATAGTGATCCAGAGCTCAGGTTCTTTTCACTTTAGTGCTTTATTCACCATGCTGAAGGTTCATAAAGGCTGTTTCAGCTCCAGAGATCATGTTCACATTCCAGTCAGCAGGAAAGAAACTAGAGCAAGAAAAGGCACCCTCACCCCTTTAAGAACTCGCACCAGAAATTTCACACATATATTTATTTATTTCCCATTGTCCAGAGTTCTGTCCCCTGGCCATAACTAGCTATTAGAGAAGTTGAGAAATAGGATTCTTCTTCCAGAGACATGCTCAGCTAAAATTTGGAGGTTCAACTATTGTAGAAAAAAAGGAAAATGAATATTGACAGATAGCTAGGAATCTCTATTGCAATATATATAACAGAATAATTATTTTTATAACTTAATTTTTCATCTTTTGTGCAACAAACACAATATTTGTTTTTTCCCCAGAAAAAAATATTTATGCCCAAGCATATTCTACATGTCTGAAAGCAAAGCTGAAAAAGTCCTAGTTTTCAGATGTATTTTAATAATATCAATATTTATTATAAATGATAAATATTTGCTAAAAGTTTTTAAATGCTAAAGTATTTTACATTGAGTACCTATGGCCTTTTTAGTTTAGTTTACTGGATTAATCTGTGATCAATTTTCCTGTTGAATTTTTTCATGAGAAATGAATTTAAGTGTAGCAAATAACAATTCAGAGAAAAAGAGAAAGGATGACCCAACACATGAGCTTCACTTAGAAAATTTAATTAGGTGCTCATGGCTCAGTAGACATCCTGTGAGTCAAATCAAGATGAGTTTCAGAAGGCAAAAGAAAATGGGATAAATAAACTGGTTGAGCTACCTGCAGAAGTAGGGATGTGGCTAAAAGGTTATATACCATCACCAAGGAGATGGTCAAGAAACCTAGGGAAGGACATTTCTGCTGGGAGATTGGCAGCCCAAATCCATGGCCAAAGTAGCTGCAGACAGATGGTGAGAGCAGAGGAAACTTCTGCAAACCCTCAGTATGGTGTCTAGGGACCACTAATGTGGAGCCTTTTTATGTGCTTGCCAGGAAAATTGTTAACTTCATTCAGGTGCTTGGGGCCTGCAGGCCTATAGGAAGTTAGCTTTGCAACAAGGACCCCACCTGCAGAGTTTGCATTTCCCTCTATCAGCAGAGGTACCAGGGCCTACAGCTGCATCCATCCAACAAGAATCTTCAGGGCTCCCCTCCATCTGGAGACTTGGGAGCTTATTAAAGAGCATTCAGTTTCCCTTTGATATGAGGTCAAGGGGATAACTGTGACCCTCAGTCCTTGTCCTTGATGCCTCCCAAGCAGTCTTGATATCTCTGCAGTGATAAAAGCCATAGCTTTTATCTTGTGAGTATAATGCAGCCCAAGAATTGGGCTTTACTCAGGGGCAACTGGACGAATATCTTCTTGTCCAGAAGTTTACTGATTATCAAACTGAGAGGCTTAGAATGGACAGAACACAGAGGGGTTTGCAAGTATTCAGATAAAAAGGAAAGGGGCACTTAAAAGTCACCAGCTAAGCAGACTGATGCTACAAACCTACATTCCCAGAAAATGGATAGAAAAAACAAGAAGGGAGAGATGAC
The DNA here is from genome assembly GCF_000151845.1 of Pteropus vampyrus. Classification (NCBI taxonomy): domain Eukaryota; kingdom Metazoa; phylum Chordata; class Mammalia; order Chiroptera; family Pteropodidae; genus Pteropus; species Pteropus vampyrus. The sequence continues at coordinate 2,009,348 of NW_011888910.1, forward strand.
ATCAGGACAAGCCCACAGAACCCTACAGTTTTCAACTGTCTCTAAAACAGAAATGGGAGACTGAATATACAAATGGAAAATGGCCAGATCATATATAAAAATTGCTCTCTGCAGCAACCTGCCCAGGAAACCAACCCATTATCTATAATAACCAGTCCAAGAAACCTGCCAGCTCTAAGTCGGAACTTGCAGGAAGCCAGACTGCTATCTCAAGTAACAATTCAGAAAGCCAAACAATGACTTATATAACCATTGGCTCCTAAGTTGTTTTCATTTCCAACTTAGGACTAACCAGAGAAAGCCAAAAACACACCCTTAACAAATCACATGGGATGCCCCGTTTCTAGTTAGCTTGTCTACAGCCTTCTCTTGCCAACAATCTCCAATCAGGGCACACCTGAAGTCTTCCTTTTTACTACTATAAGACTCTCACACTTCTCTGCCTCCTGTTGAGTCTCTGTCAAAACACAAGTGATGGTGGCTCAGTCCCTTGCTGGAGTAAGGTCAAAATAAATGGACTTCATCTGTTCTCGTTTGGTTGGTCTTCATTTATTTCCACAAAAATGATGCATCCTGCAAAACCAATCTCATCAGCTCTCAGTGCAAACTCCGTATTAAATAATCATCTTATTAACATTAAATATCACCTTTCTTGTCCTCTCCAGAAAGCTTTCTTCTTTCTTCTCACTTATCCAGATCATGTACTCTCTTTAAAACCCTGTTGCCTCCAAAACCCCATCCCAGACTAGTGGCAACTACAGCTGACCCTTGAATAATATAGAGATTAAGGGTACCTATCCCCTTGCCCCAGTGCAGTCAAAAATTCGCATATAACTTTTTACTCCCCCAAACTTTACTAATAGCTCACAATTGACCGGAAGCCTTACTGATAACATAAACAGTCAATTAACACATATTTTGTATATGTATTATATACTGTATTCTTAACAACAAAGTAAGCTAGAGAAAAGAAAATATTATGAATAAAACTGTAAAGGAGGGAAAGTACATTTATAGGACTCCATATATTTATTTTTTTAAAAAAATCCACATGTAAGTGGACCAATGCAGTTCAAACCTGTGTTCTTCAGGTAAACTGTAGTCTAGTACATTTGGCCCACATTATTTTCATTACCTCCTGAAGGCCCTTGGCATTCGATATCTCCAGTGTGTATTTGAGGACTTAGATGATTTGGTCCCGTATTATTGTTTGTCTTAATCTCTAATTCAGATGTGTTTGAATGTCTTCCCACAACCCTCTGCAAATTCATTAAAAGGTCTTTTACAGCACTACTATTCAAAGTAAGGTCCACAGACAGCATCATCATTCCCTTGGAACTTTTTAGAAATACAGATTAATTGGACCCTGTCCCAGACGTATCTAATTAGAAGCTCTCCAGGTGAGTCTCTCACACAGTACAGTTTGAGAGGCGCTGCCCTATAGCCTCTGGCCCTGTCCTTGGGTCGCAGGAAGTGCTTAATGAAACTTGCAGAATTAAATTGATTGCTCCCCTTTGAATGAACCAAAGCTTCAAATAGAAGCACTGCCTTCTGCCTTCAAGGACTGAACAAATGCAATTGAACAATACCTCTTTGCCCTGAGAACACAAGGTAAAACACATGTTAAAAGGCAGCTCCTCCCTATGCATTTGCCTTCACACACTTGAGAGACTTCAAGGAGCAGAGGTTTTTATGGTCTGTGAAGAGTGAGTTAATACCAGCAAATTCAGACTTAACAATAGTGCCGAAGCCAGCTACTAACTAGATGGGTAGTCTTGTGAAAGAAAGGAAGTTAATGACTGTGGAGAGTGCTGATTCCTAACCAGGGGCTGGATCAAAAGCCTGACACTGAAGCAAATGAGGTCTTGAGTACCTTCAAGCTGTCACTGCACAAGAGAGAATAGTGCCATTAAGCCACAACTGCCAAAAATGATGTCTTTTCTTCCCAAATATAGTGACTTATGAAAAATCTGGACTCTCTAAACAGTTGAAACCAATTGGAGAAGTCAAGGACACGAAACTATATTTTGGGAAAATCTTGCATGCTGTCTACATAGGGTGTGTAGCTACAATCACTATTGTAAGCAAATCAGCTGCAGTAGGCAGATCCTATATACCTCTATTAGCTTCACTTTAAGGAAGTACAGCCAGATGACCAACTTTTTTTTCTTTTGTTTCCTAAAGCATATGAAATTTGCAAGAAAAAGAACATCTGAAATTAAAGAAAGAGATTGTAGCACTGGCCTTGCATGTAGAGCCCTGGCAACTGTCCAGGCCCTCTCATTTTTATATCACAGCGTTTTCTAAATGGTACATGGGGTTCTTTGGTAATGGAGACTGAAAAGCGGGTCCAAGGGTAGGCTGTGGGAGCCACTAGCTGGATGCACTAAAGGATACAGAGACAATTCGATACAAAATCAGGGCTGCTTCTGCTAAGGAGGAGGGATGATGCTCATTGGACCCAATAGGCCTTATATCATACCTAACCCCAGAAGCATGTTCCAGAGGAAGAGCAGGCTTCATTTTATACTGGCATTGCCTCTGCTGCACAGATTTCATACTCTTCTCAAGAATCAAACTGAAATTAGAAAATAGAGTCTTAGGTTTGTTATTGGCCATGCTCTCTATGCTATGCTACTGATGTGAAAAACATAATAAAAAGCAAATATAGCCAATAATTCTTCCATCTCCCATCTAAAGGAAAAACATGATTAAAATTCCACACAAAGACCTGATCCTGCCTGCAGATGGGAAGCCTGGTAAATACATTAAAGCTACCTTAAAATGTGAGTCTTATCATAGAATCATCTCAGCAATTAGACACGACAGTGCAGAAAAAAGAACTAAAAGCCAATTATAGGCCCCATGTGCCTTAGAGAGAGTTCATAAAAAATTAATGTGGGGTAAAATACAAATCATCTGAACTACAGCCGGCGAACATGTGTGATGCACTTTGATTGCAAAGGCTCAGCAACAAAGAATATTCCCATTATCATTTGTTAGACTGGAAACTTCTTCATATTTCTTGTCTGTGTTGAAAGCATTTTTAGGTGGTGGGAATTGAGGGTTGGAGTGAGGATGGTAGTTAAGTAGTTGACTGGTGTATTCATAAGAACTGGGTCGTTTGAACCTGCTGTGGGTACCCAAGGTGATCCACAATGGTGAGCAAAATGCCAGAAAAGTGAGCCATCAGAAATTGCCCTCAGGGGTGGGAGTATAGGGATTGAAGTGTCCAAAATTAATGATAACTATTGCTCTTTCCTTCACCAATGAGTTTAGGGATAATTGCTCACTTATACCCAGCTGAATCCCCTGTAGCACCTAGCAGAATCCTTGGCCCATACAGAGGTCCAAGAAAAACTAGTCTACTGACTGACAAGGGTGGGTAGTGGCATGCCATCCATAAGGATGACTCTACTGGGTACAGACTAGCTGTCTCACTATTATTCCCTACTCTCTACACTTAAAAAGCCCTGGGCAGGAGCATATTTGCCTATGTCACTGCTCAGAGAATTTGGATGGATCCAGTCATTGTCTTCCAGAAGCAGTGTGAGTCCATTTCTAGAGAGACTTTGGAACATATAGGTTTGACAGGAAATTTGAGTAAGAGAAAGATAGCGGCTTGGTGAAAGTGCATTTTAGCTGAGACATTGGGTTCAATTTTTCAAAATTTAAATTCAAATCCCAAATGTGTGATTTACCAGCTGTATAATTAAGAGCAAGTTCCTTTGCCTCTTCAGGCCTCAGTTTCCTTATCTGTGTACAGAGATACTGCAGAGGATTGTTTAGAGAATTAAATAGCAGTCATGAAAATGTCTTTTATGCTATAAGTTACTAGACAACTACAAGGTTTTTATATTGCACGATAAATCATAACTGTGTTTTCTATAATTAATCCTAATTTAAAGAGTGACAGAAGATACGATTGCCTTTTTATATGAAAGCATTTTGAAGGCCAATGTTAAAAAGCAAAATAAAACACTTCTGATTTCTGTTTCTTTCTCTAGGCTATTCAACTCTCTGGCACCCGTTATACATACATACATAAATACAAATATATGCTTTATGTACACATAAACACTATGTTTTGCATGTATGTAAACATACATATATATCTCTCATAGAATTCCACATAATGAAAGCATTGTGTCCACTTGGAAATTAAAATATATGCTGTAATAATAAATTATATATAAATAATAAATTATATATAGAGAGAGAATACGACAATGAAAATTTATGTAAATTAGTACTCTTATGGGACTGGAAACTGAAAGAAATCATGCTATGTTAATCTCAAGCTGATTTGATTATCTTCATTGTGTTCATCTATAACATACTTGATCTTTTTTTTTCCTGTATCATTATCTCTCTCTCGAAATGAGATCTTGCCTAAAGTTTCCAAGTTTATATGGCTGAAAGCTATGCATGTGGGGAGAGAAGAGGTTGGTAGAGGTGACTCAAGGTACTGAGTAGATTTACCAACATTCATGGATTCCAAGTTTCTGTCCCACTATTCTCAAACTCAGCCTCTAGAAGATATATGGTACTCTTCATATATGTCCTCAAATCATGGAATAACAATTGTTAGCAAGGTATGCATAATGGGTTCCCACGTCTAGTGGTATAGGACTTACCATTCTTTCCTCTATGCTCTCCCCATGATTAAATCAAGTTTGATTTGGTGGAAATAAAAACTCTGGGATAAGTGGCCCAAAGAAAATGTGGAGGAAATGAAAACACTGTGAATTAGAATGAGAGTGGAGGGATTGTGCACCTATTACTTAAATAAAGATTATTATGCATAAATAAAGCATTTTAGGTTGCATAAATCATTATTTACCCTTGAAATTATTTGGTTTTCCTTTTATGTGGTTGTCAGATTTGGAAACCAAAGTTTAAAGTGAATTACTGACTGTTTAGGACAAGAAAAAACAAAACAAAGCCAGTTCTCTGACATAATTCACTGAAAGCCTTTACTTCCTATTTTTCTCAGCAACTCATATTGCTTTCATTGATCAAAGATATCTTACTGACTTTAATACATTAATTATTCAACACATATTTTGAACATATATTATATGCCAGATTAAGTCCATATGGAAGAAAGTCGTCATGGGCATGAAAAAGAAAATATGCTAAAGTCTGTGAAATCACTCAGGCTTGTTGACTAAGTTCCAAAAGACTAGCTTTTAGTATAGTTTCCCTCCTCTGGACTATATGCTTTAAAGATAAATATCATATCTTATTCATGGCACAGTCTACCAATAGTAGATATTTCATAAATATTTGTTGAATTAATGTGTCTCAGTTACCTATTGCTGTGTAACAAACTATCCCAAAGCTTAGTAAATTAACATACAGCCACTTTATTTAATTGCTCAAAAATTTTATGATTTTGCTAGGACTCAGCTGGGCAATTTGTCTCTGCTCCAAGTGGCATCAGCTGGCATGCCTTGACTGGGGCCAGAGCATTAATTTGCATGATGGCTCATTCACATGGGAGGTGAGTTAGCAGGGGTAGGTAAAGTCTGGGCTCAGTTAGGATGCAGGGACAACTGGGCTCCTCTTTCTCTCCTGTTATCTCAGGGACTCTACCTGCCCTCACCATA
>NW_011888910.1:2015499-2032551 GCF_000151845.1 Pteropus vampyrus
CACATAGCATATAGGAGGTAGGGTGGACCACTCAAGAGCCTTAATATTCTAAGCCACAATATCTGAATCTATTAAACATGAATTGTATGCATGTGTTTAAACTGCTTTTATTTAAGTTGAAAATGAGTTGTGGGAAATATTTTCATTGGATCACGATATGTGTCCGTATGGTACAGCTAATACTTCTGATGCTACTTTAAACACTTATAGTTACCATCATGAAAGGATAAATGCACTAACGAGAACCACATTCACAGGAAAGAATCTGACACATTTATCTGTAAAGCTCATTGCAGAAATTGCCGAGTGAGCATCAAAGAAAAGAGAACTTAGACCATTTGTTAGCTGTATTTTTGTGCCCACACATGTGATTATGCAACAGCCTTTGGCTTGCTTTGGAAATTCAAAGGTTATTGTCCAAAAGTTCTGTTGCTGGGAAGACCCTGCAGAACATCATGGCCTTTCTGTTTCCGGCTTGGGCTCACTAGAAGCTCCTCTTCCAGTTTCCAAGTTTCTTTTTCTGTCTCTGCTCTAGCTCTCCTTCAGAATAGTCTTGCAGGCCTGATTGTAGTGTTTCACCTCACCAGCAAGAAGGTGTTGTTGTGCAACTACAACAGGGAGCAGGAAGTGACTGCCATAAACTGGGCACTCCTACCAGCTGGCATCCATGGGCCTCATTGGAAGTATGGTGAAATGCCCAGGTAGATCTGCCCTTTGACCTACCAGGATGTGGGCTTCCAAAAAAAGCTGTGAACCATACAAAAACTAATCCATTCACTTGGCATACGTCCTTTAAAATCTTTCTCTGACCCATTCCCCTGACAGCTTCTTTGTGTTGGAAGGTTTTTCATTCACTTCAGTTCAAAAGAAACCCATATGTATCCTCATATACACAATTACAACCAGCCAATTTTAAATCTAATCTCCCATTGATGAGTGTGAACTGCAGATGAAACTCCTGAAGAGCTTCTTGACTGAAAACCTATGCACACACATGCACACGTGCACAAACACACACATGGGTAGTTGGCATTCTGGCAATTTTAACGAAGCAAGCATTGCTTCTAGTGCATCTGGTAAACATCTGGTGTTTTTGTGGTTTTCAATTGCTACTATTCTTTCGATTAATATACTTGTAATAAATGTACAGTGTTACTATTAGGTTTCACTTCAGTTAATCATTTTGTCTATATGCATTGCTATGTTACCATTTTAATTGCTTTTTTCCCTTAATGCTTTGTTATCATTGATTACTTTTTCTCTTGAAAGTGAGATAAGTGGGATAAGTGGATGTGGGTCTCTTGCTTTGTTTCTGTGCCTCTTACTCTGCTGCTGTGGTCACTACAGTCTGGCCCTCACCAGAGTAAGCAATGGAATCAAATAAACCAAGGCGGCTTTGCCACATGTTCAGGCTGTGGGTTACAGCCTCATAAGGGCATCTCTCCCCACTCTGGATATCATTACTATTTTATGACAAACTTACTCCCTTCAAATTTGAGAGCCTTCATCTGTAAGAAATCTAGTGCTAGTTGACTTTTGCTGTGTTTTATAAAGTCTTTAAAAGTTTAAAAAGTTCTTGGAGTGTCTTTAAAACAGTCCAGCCAGAACTCTGGAGGCACTAGAAAGCCAATGGAGATTGTTTTCTGGAGCTAAACCCACATCCAAGAGAGTGCCCAGGGCTAAGACATCCTCTTGAGAATTCTTCAGTCCTCCCTGTGCCTCTGCACACACACTTACTCACATCACACACTCACTCACACAAACGAGTGCACCCTCTCATATGGCTACACTCTCACAAATACAGTTCGATATACACACTCAAAAAACAGTCAGACATACACGCGCATGTAGAAAATGCACTCCCATACAGGCATACACACTCGCAAATACCCTTACACACTCACACACACATTTACATAGATGGGCACACATTCACATATAGACACACTCATAAATACAGTTCAGATTTACACACTCACTTAGACAATGTACTCAAGTGCAGGCACGACTCACAAATATTCTTACACACACTTAGACACACATACTCACACAGATGGGCACACACTCACAAATACAGTTAGACATACACACTCATATAGACAATGGACTCCTATAGAGGCATGCACACTCACAAATACCCTTGCACACATTCACACACACCTAGTCACACACTCACATACAGAAATACATTCAGAAACACCCTTACACACATGCTCTTCCAGACATATACACTCATATGCAATGGTTTAATAGGTATAGACTTTCAGTTTTGCAAGATAAAGAAATTCTGAAGATTGGTTGCACAATAGTGTGAATATACTTAACACTACTGAATTGTATACTTGAAAATGGTTAAGATAGTAAATTTATGTTACATGTATTTTACCACAATTAGAAGAAACAATGATACTGTACATCTGAAACTAGTATAAAATAATATTGAATGTCAACTGCAATTGAAATTAATTAATTTAAAAATAACAGTAGGAATAGAGATATTCACTGTAAGCACATGAGTGTATTAGTTAAATCATTGATTCCTAAGGAGAAAACCGCTTTCTTCCACTTGTCCTTCTAGGGGTCCTGCCATGAGGAGAGACAGTCCAGCAACCACTGCTCCTCCGGAAGGTGGATCAGGGTGATGGCAGGGCACAGGGCCTAGGCCATGCCTAGGAAAGCTGAAGCAACACAAGGTGTCTGCCATCTGGAGCTGTCACTGGCGTGGATTATGTCTCTCCTAACAGAAGAGGGAAAAGAGCTGTTGGAGGAAAGTCCTCTCTTAAATCTCAAGCCCTTTTGCTGGGCAGCTGTGATGGTACTCTATAAATTCCTTCTTGGGGCTTTAAATGTCATTGTCAGACTGCGAAAACTCCTCTGAGACTTTTCTAATAATGCGAATGGGTGCACAGGGCCACTCTCCTCCACCAACTGCTCACCACTGCAGCTGGAATGTGATTATAAACTCTAGCCCAGCCTCCCTCCCATCCTCAACCCAACCCACCTCTTTCTGGAGAGGAAAGCTTTTCCCCATCTCCTGAGGCTCAAGGGCACTGGAGGAGAAAGTTTCTCCTAAGAGATGGACTTTGATTATTCATGTCAGAGGGTTTGGCATCTTTGTACCAGGCCAGTTGTTATTTATATCCACTCACCTCCCTCTGCAGCTACATCTATAACCAACAAAATCCAGGTCCTACTTCAGCTGGAAAAAAACAGCAAGTCTTGTTTCAGCTGGGAAAAAAAAACAACACATTTTTTTGTTTGCTTGTTTGTTTGGGAAGTGAAGTATTGCTTGTAAATCAAATACAGTTTGCTGGAAAAGTCATCCCCTGAGCAAATACAGTCTGCTTCCTGACAGAGCAAAGTAGGGAAAGCTGGTAGTGTATCTAGAGAGAAGAGGATCCATACCATAGAAATAAAAGTAAGAATTAAAGAGTCAAAGTAAGGGAACTTAGAATCACTCCTCCCATGTATCTTCTGTCACCTACAACTCCCAAAGGTTTCCTCATCAATCTGACAGAGCCAGGATCCCGCCGTGACTGTTTAGGCATTCTTGCCCTGCCCCTTGAGCAGACTGTGAAGTAGAAATTGCAGCATTCTTCAAGTTTCAGTCAACAAACTGGGATCCTGGCCCCTTTGGTTGCAGAAAACTGAGAAGGCATGCCAGGGCTTATGTACTCAGAGAGAATGCACATCTTCTCAGAGGGCTTGTTCTGAGCCCGTAATGCCAGAGAAAGGGCGGCTGGGGGGCGGGGGGAGGGGAGGGCAGGGGCAGAACTGCATTACCCAAATGTCCTTCCCACTGAAGTGCCCTCTTGCTCCAGGCCATTGTTGTGACACAATAGCAACATCTGGAAGGGAGAGTGAGGAACTGGTCGGACTGTGATGAATCGTCCACTGTTTGATGTGCCAGTCCTGGAACTGCTTGCCCTGAGATCCATCTCTCATCTTTTCTCTGCTCTACTTTGTACTGAGTTGGGGTGGAAAGGGTGTGTAGAAAGGAATCAACACAGCAGACCTGAAACTGCTCTCCTTAGAGAGGCCTCCTTGTAAGGCTGGCCCTCGGCTGGCATCTAGGAACTTGGATTTTAGGAGTTGTCTCACCATTGCCTAACTGATAAGCATGGCTCACTGCACCTATATGGTTTGCACAGATAATGTGGTTTATGCCGAGCACCTGTTTTCTTTGGGGAGCGTAGACTTTCATACATGCTAGACAGAGGGTATCTATGCGACCAGCTTCCAGTAAAAACCCTGAGCACTAGGTCTCTAAGAGATTCCCTGATAGACCACACATCACACCTGTTTTCACACCTCTTTGCTGGGAGAGTTAAGCATGTCCTGTGTGATTTCACTGGGAGGGGACTCTTGGAAACTTATACCTGGCTTCTTTCAGCTTTTGTCTCATGTATCTTTTTCCTTTGCTAATTTTACTTTGTATCTTTTCGCTGTAATATATCATAGCTTCGAGGATTACAGTCTGTTGAGTCCACCTTGTGAATCATTGAACATGGGAATGATCCTTGGACACCCCCTCCAAAACAGGCGAGGTGGTGCCAACTGTGCAGGCTGTGTTTTCCCAACTCCTTTGTCAGCTGATTTTAGCTAAGTGCAGCAAATGCGAGACAACGGAGGGAGAGTGAAAGACAAGCTAGGATAGGGTTTCCCTCCCTTTTGACTTCAGACAGTGTTTCTGGTAATGACTGAATCTCAGGCAGTTTCAGTCCCTGGTACATAAGTCCAGCTCTTGTGCTGTGATGATACCAAATCCTCCCAGCTGTTGCTAATTGCTGAGATGACTCACCTTCCCTTGCTTGGCTTCTTGTTTCTTCCATCACCTGTGAAACCAGTCCACTGTGTTAAATTCCTTCTTTCAAAAAGATCTAAGTTGTTTTTATTTTTCTGGCTGGATCCCGCCTGCTACATTTCTTAAATACCTGCACTGTGCCACCTCAACGCCAGGGAAGGAACATTCAGAGATCAACGACATTGTAGATCTCAAAGTCTGTGCACCTAGCTGCTTCTACAGAAGTCACATTTTCTGGTACAGCTCGAGGTTGACTGCATGGCCAGGAAACTTTATTCTGATTTCTCAGTCACAGGACTGTGAGGAAAGACTCTGTAACATGGATGGTCTTTGATCACGTGTTACGGCTTAGGGCACCCAGACACTCTCTTATTGACACTATTTATTAGGCACGAGGAAAGCCACTGCACTTTTAATGCTCCTGGGTTGGTAATTTGGAAGAGTTAGAACATTAACCAGCATGTGTGCATGTTCACACAATAATCAGTGAGTCTCAGGCCAAAAGTGACCCCATAGTGGTGATTGTGAGGGTTACAAACCTATCCCAAAATGCATAACACAGCCAGGAGTCCTAGGGGGACCTGGCAGTTGTGGAACCTAATTTGGAGGGTGCAAAGCTGACCACTCTTGCCTCATATAGCAAGGGTATCTAGAAATCCAGTACACTCAGACTTAATGTTTGCCAAGAGAACTACCAAATTTCTCTAATATCTTTCCCTAGCACTCAGCAAAGAATATAGAAAGTATGGGCTTTGGGTAATTGAATGGTAGCAGGCTTTCCTTGAAGAGCTCTGGTTGGATTCTCCACTCATTTGTAGTCTAATGATGTAGTCTAAGGAAACAAAAAATGGTCATACAGTTTGAGGAGCACCATCACAAGGCAAGCTCCTTGCAGTGTATCTGAGTAATTTAGGTTGAGATCTGGAGGGTAAATAAGAAATAGTCTTACAGCAAGAGGAGGAGAGAGAAGAGAGCACATGCTAAGAAATTCACTGTGGCTGCAGCATAGAATGGAGTGAGTAGGCTACAGGTTGAGATGGGGGAGTGAGACAGTATGACAGAGAGCATGAAAGAGGTGGTGCTGGAGAGCATAGCAGGGCCTAGACTGAATGGGACATTGTCAGCTGATGCTTCGAAGTAAGAGCAGAGAAGAGTAGCAATAAAAAGGCTTTGGACAAAATATTTTGTTTCAGATTTAAGTTCCACAAAGCTCATTCTGATTGTACTGTAGAGAATGGATTGGAAGGGAGTAAATGGGTGTATATTCAAGAGATATTTAAAAACTAGAGTAGAAAATATTTGTTAAAAGATTGGATTTGAAGGTTGGTTTGGGAGAAGGAAGTGTCAAAAACGATGCTATGTGTGAGGTAACTATATGCAAGGTGATGGCATTCATTGAGATAAGGAACTCCTGAGATGAATCAGTTTTTCAGGAAAAATTATACATCTCATTTTAGACATGATGAATGTATAAATTATCACTGGGACATGCCAAGTGAAGATGGCTGGTGGACAGTTAGGAGAGTCTGGCATTCTGGAAAGAACTATGGCTGAAGACCTAGACTTAGGAGGTATCAGGATATGGATGGAAATTGAAAACATGGAAGTCGCTGAGATTATCAAGGAGCTTCACGGCACTAAGGATACTCCAGAGAGGCCCGGAGAAAAGACCTTCGAGGCAAGAGTGAGAAACAGAGTTTAATACTTCCAAAGGTTAAGTAAATGAAAACTGAATCGTCCTTTGGATTTAGTACAGGCCATTGGTGACCCTGAACTACAGTTTCAGTAGAATAATAGGGGCAGAAACCAGGTGGCAGAAGCTTGAAATGAAGAGGAGAGGAGAAAGAAGCAATAGCTAGGGGGATGTGGGATGAAGAGAGGTCTCAAAAATATTGAAGAGATTTGACTTGAAGTGCGCTCTTGATAATCGAAAGCAGCTGCTAGAGAGCAGAAGCTAAGATACAAGAGAGAGAATGGATGAATAGTGCAGCAAATACCTGGAGGAGAAGGGGCCATGGAGCATAGGCAAAGAGGAAAAGGTGCACTTGGCCATGGATAAGAGTGAGTAGGAATTCTTCCCACTTTAGTAACAGGAAGAAAGAGGGGAAAGATGTGTAAGGTTGCAGGTAAATTCATAGATTTGGTAGCAGGAAATTGAGAGAATTCCCAACCAATGGAGTCTTTTTTTTTTTTTTCCTGTGAAATTAGATTAAGTGGTAGGGTCAGAAATTTAGAAACAGAATGAAGTTAGAAATAGCCATGACTAAAAATAGGAGTTTTTAGAGATACCAAGATTCAGAAAAAAAATATGGAAAATTTTAGAAAGAAAAATTTCTTTCCTTTTTTCTAATTGTTTGAAGATAAACCAAAATGGTTTACCAAAAAAAGTGCAATTTTCTAATTTTTGTGGCACTCTTTAAAGCATTTACTCATTTTCCCTTCAGCTGGGCATCCCCTCTGGCAGGAAGTCTGCGGTTAGGTAGTGGCTGTGACACCCGCGGATGGTTCAAGAATACAGACCATGTCCTTCAGCCTTACTTTATACACGGTCACAGCTGTCTATGACCAGTCTGCAGGAGTGCAGACCTCCCTTCAGGCCCCACCAACTTGCATGGCAAAATCTAGACCCTTCTAGCTCTCCCTACTAAGGGAAGCGGGGCAGGCTGCCTGGCAATTAGCTGATCCTCTCAGGCATCAGCTGAGGAGTGGGAGGCACAACTGGAGGTGGGGATGGTGAGGAGAAACCGGGCTGGGAAATTGGGAGTAAGGGGGTCGTAGATAAGAGGAAGAGCAGCATGCCAGAATAACAGAGCAGGATGGGAGAAGTAATTAGAAAGAAATAGAAAGTCCTGAAACTGCTCACTTTCTCCAACTGTCAAAAAGGGGGAGGAGAAAACCCTGTCTGATGGGGGAGAAGGGAGGGAGCTCTTAGGAAGTTATTTAAGAGCCAACTTTCTGGTCGTTTTTTCTGTGTCTTTTTGAGGAAGTATCCGGAGACACACACAGACAGCCTGCCCTAGGGCACCGCAGGAGGGGACCACAGGTAAGAAGTCATCCCTACTGCCAGGATAGATACAGCCCTGCACCCAGGGGCTGCCTAGTGTCTGCTGTGTCCTACCTGCTGAAACTAGGTCCCTCGGGCTGCAGCTTGGGGCACCTGAGGATGAAGATCAGAGGCAGCCCCACTTGTCCGATTCTGTTCCTGCCCCCTAACTTCTCATTTACCCAGCCCCTGTTTTGAGCAAGACTTTTTCTCAGGCACCCTACAAAGCTTTCCTGAAGGTTCTGCTGGCTAAGAAGGCCAACAAGTGGGAATGGGGGAGTTGGGGTGCTCATCAGGGGAGCAGACTATGGAGAAGGGACATAAAAGGTTGGGGAGCAGGAAGTAGGAGCAGGTGAGAACACCTGCTTGACTGCATCCCAGTGAGGAAGCTGAACTAGAGCACCTTCTCTTCCCTGAGACCTGGGGAAAGGGGTGTCTCTGTCCACCTTCACTAACCCAGCCAGACTTGCATGGGCTTCCCAGTTCTCTGCTTAATGGGTTCTCTCTCCTAACAGGCTACTGAACTGTTCTGTGCTGTTCTTCCCTAAGTCTTAACCTCTCCTGGTCATCCTACAGTCCACCCTTGCTATTTCCCACTGAGGACTGCATTTACCTGCCTTCTCCCCATCATTAACTCTTCTCTTTCCTCCCTTCTTACCCCGTTCAGTTCACTAGAAACTGTCTGTAAATATATCTGTGGGATATTTATGAATACCTGTTCAGACCTTATGCTTCCAAACACTGCTGTCTCCTTCTAAGACCAAATACCTTAGAAAGTGATTCTCTTGTCTCCAGCTGTGTTGCCTTTGCTCAACATGTTTCTGGAACAGTCTTCTCTAGTTGCCTCTATAATGACCACTCTTCATCTTTTGAGGGTGTGCCTGGTTTTTGAAAATAGCAAAATCGCCAAGAGGCATGATTGGGTAATCCAGGTGATCAAGGGGACACTTCTTTGGGGTCAGAAACAAGGTCTCCCTTCATTTGGTCAGTTAGTTATTGGGCACTGACAGGAATGTGTGTGGCATTTACACTGGCTTTTTGCCTGCACAAACTCCAAAGGAAGGGGAAGCAGGCTTGGAACAAGGGCGGTGTCAGCACCACTGATCAAGTAAGTTTAGAAGATGGGCTACTTATATCCTTATTTAATATTGAAGCCTGCCTCCTTCTCACCTACCCAAACTCTCCAACTCCCTTATCCTTTTCCTTGTGGTCCTGGCTCCACAGTAGTTACCAATTTCTCACCTCCTACTGTTCACTTCTGAATTTTGTTGGGCTGGACCCTAACCCGCACTAGACCAAAGGTTCTATTGGGCAAAAAGACTTTTGTTCTGCTGTATCTCAAGTGCCCAGACCACAGTGTGGCACACAGTGGACCCTCAATAAAATAAGGGTTGAATTAAATTGCAAACATGAATGCTTGGGAGGACGTCTCTGATCTGGACATGGTTGTATGAGTTTATTCTTCAAAGGGCCTTAAGTCTTGTATGTCTATATGAAATAGGCATATATACATGCATATGACAGTAAATGGGTTTTTTTTACAAAAATATTGCCTTTAGGGGTAATGAGAACAAAAAAACCTTGCTCCCAAAAATCTTTTACAATTTTCATTTCTATAAATTTCATTTCTTCAATTACATATGTTTCAACAAATCTTTCTGAGATCCTTGGGGAACTCTACTCCATCATTAGACTAATTCTCACTACCACTTCTCAGATTTTATTTATGTGAAACTCAAAATGTGCTGCTCCAGTGCTATCACACACAGTTATGTCTGTTTCTCTATTTTCGAAACTTTGTGTCAAATGTAACTTGCTTCACATTCCTTTTCTGTGTCTCGATTTTCCTCTCCCCTCAAGGAACTTCAGAAGCTGAGAATGTCAGGGACCCCTGGAACCACCTTTGGAGGCAGGAGAGCTGTCCCCCCCAACAACTCCAATGCAGCAGAGAATGAACTCTCTACTGTGGAGCTGCAGAGCCTGGTGCCCCGGGGCTTCAACCCGCAAGGTACAGACACCTCTGGCCCAGTCACAACCAGCCTGGCCGCTCTTTCCCCTAGGTACTTGGTCAGCACCCTCTGTCTCTGCTGAGCTCCCACAAAAGGGGGCCCCCTGCCAGTCTGAGGTTTCAAAGAAAAGCCTCCAAAACTCTCTTTTGAGTGGTAAAAGACCACGATTCTTGTCCTAGTTCTGCCACTTAATAGCTTTGTAATCTCAGGAAAGTCACCTCTGCAAAACAAGGGCATGGG
Source organism: Pteropus vampyrus (assembly GCF_000151845.1). Lineage (NCBI taxonomy): Eukaryota > Metazoa > Chordata > Mammalia > Chiroptera > Pteropodidae > Pteropus > Pteropus vampyrus. Next base: position 2,025,596 of record NW_011888910.1, read on the forward strand.
CTTAGCCAAGGTCTCTTCCAGCTCTACTCTTCTGTTTTTAAGAATGTGTTCTAGCTGGAAGTTTCCACTTCCCAAATATTGTGGTTGTTTTGATTGTCTGGCTTGCTCCACCTTCCTTCTCCCTCCTCCTTCCTCCCATCCATTGCTGTGAATTTCAGAGACGGGGAGAGATGCCAGATGCTGACAGTAATGGAGATGGAAGCCCTCTATTTCTCTCCAGAGCAACCTGGTGAGCAGCCGATGCAAGCTGCTTTCTCTGCTCTTGCCTCTGTTGATCTCAAGGGACCTGCTCTGGGAGAAACAGCCAGCAGCTGACCTCTCCTCAGCCCTGTCAGCTGTGACAGGGCCCAGGTGCCAGTGGTGGCTTGGAGACAGACACCATTCCCCTGGGCCAGACAGGGACATTCAGACTCATGACCCTGAATGGCATCTACCATGGAGTACTTTTTGTCAGTAGCACACATGCACCAACACCCACTTTTGCTCCCGAGGGTGGTCTGTGCTAGGTTTCATCAGGGGCTAAATACCCACTAGCTGGTATAGGTGCCCATGATCACTCTATGATTGTGTGGTTAATTCACCTCATCAGAAAGAGACCATCAGTGGAAAGCAAAGGACAGTGCTGATTCCCACAGTCCAGCAGGTCAGAGCATCGCCTGGATATTGTGGACAGGTCTGACTGTTTTACTCTCATGTCTAGATGATTCGATATCCAATTGTGAAAACAGGGAGATATTCAGTATCATCTACGAGATATTATCCAAATTTGGAGGAAGGGGCTCACAGGACAGAGAGCATCTTCAGCTGAGTAGAGGAACCAAAACAAACTTGTAAATTTGTAGTTCTGAGCTCTCTCTCTCTCAGCTAGGTACTGCACTCCTGAAAACGCTATCATTAAAGCACAAAACTGAGTTTAAGAGGACTTGCTAATCAACTCATCTAAATCCTCATGTTATAGGTTAGGAAACTGAGACCAAAGTAAGCAATTATGTTCAACTCCTTCACTGCCCAGTCTAGGAGTCTTTTTATTTTTCTTTTAAGAATGCAAATAAATTGAGAAATGTGCAGATGTCAAATTTTAAGCAGATCACTAGCAAAATTCCTTCTGGCAGAGAAGACTCTGAGCCCCAGGGAAGGGTGCTGCAGAAAGTAGGCAGGAAGAACAGAAAGAGAAGGAGGAATAGGATAAGTGAGGAGAAATGTGAACCTGCACAGAGGCAGTGAGATGTGGCAAAGAGCCCTCCAGTCCAGGACTCAGAAGACCCAGGTTTCTATCCCACATCTGCCACTTGCACACCCTGGGACTCAAGGGAATTCATGTAAGTGCCCCCAGGCCTCAGTTTTTCCATCAGCAAATGGAAGCATTACCTGTTTAACCGTTGTCATGCAGATCAAATGACGAGTGCCTGTGAGAGTCCCTGACCCACAGTAATGACCAATAAAGGCTCTTTGATTCAGAATGTGCAAATTATCATATCCCTACACAGTCAGGAACCCACTCCAGTCAACACTTATTATAAAGGGAAAATGTACAGCCTTAAGCCCCTGTATATCTGAAATCTGAATAAAATGTTACTAATAAGAAATCAAACAGCCAGAGAACTTGAGCAGGGAGGTCAGCTAAGAAAGAATTCTGGGATTACTGTTTTTTTGTTTACTTTAGAGGCAGGTGTGAGAATTCTTTAGAACCGAATTATTTGGAAAAATCAGTCATTATTTGCCTGGCAGTCATATGTCCACAACTCAAGTGACATTCTGGGATATTTATTACAGGTGGTGGCATAGAAGTGAGTGCCCAAAGACTGTAGAATGAATGAACAAGCAATCACTTGAGAACTGAATGACTCATTAGCCCTAGTCATTATAATCTTATTATTCATAACAACTTCCAGATTTCATAAACATGCATCCATTTAATATTTCTCACATAGATGAGCTAAGTGCTACATGCTGTGAGGACAGGATCTCTGAACCCAGGAAGCATAGCAGTGAGTCCCAGCTAAGGAGGACAGAAAAAACCAAAAAACATGTAAAGCATCTGATCAAGGAGGTCCATCTCCTATTTATCCTTTGATTTTAAAATTTGTTTAATTGTGTTTAAAAGTGGGTTTTCTGGTACTCCATATATCAATTTCTCCCCAAATCATTCCTGCTAAGGCATAGTCGTGTGTGTTTAAATACCGTCTTCTTAAAGTTTATGCAGCGGCCACTAGTGGCCTCCAAAGGAACTCTCCTCTATCCCCTGTCTGATAATGACTTTGGCTCCGGAACACAAAGCCCTAAATCAAACTCTTTCTCCTCATTTGTTTCAATAGAAGCTTTTTTCAAAAGCGTTTCTTTAGCAAGCTGCTCTTAGAAAATTGACTGAGAAAGGCAAAGAAGTAAGAGGAGAAGAAGGGGGAAAATGCCAGACTTTTCATTTTGAATAGTACTATGGCAGTCAATGTACATAATATATATTGAGTGGATGTAATACTCTTAATTCACAGCTTTTGTAAATATTTGGCTAAGAATTATTTTAGCCTATAATTCAAAATGTATAAACTTAAGTAAGGTTCCTCCCATACAGCAGCACAAAATCTAAGAATGTATAAGAAATATTTGAAGTGACAAAGGAAACCTGGAAATAGGACCAGCCAGCTAGAGGTGGTGTTTGATGTCCTGGTATGTTTTTAAGAATTCTTAATGCCCCTCTTTGAACTCAATTATAGTCGAGAAAAGTAAGTGAAAATCTCAGATTGTTTAGATTTGCATCTATAGCTAATAGACTGCTCTGCATGCATGATTGGTATTTCTAAAAATCTCTCTACAGTGTTCTTGTCTCAGAGTTTCTTTTAGCAAGAGATGCAATGTTCCAGAACATACCTTAAATTCTTGAGCATTATTAACAGTAGGTGATCATTTGCATCAGTAACTATAATATTTATTTGACAGGTCTCATGCAGTGAATTCAAACTGGAAAGCAAGTCTGGATCTATAAAATAAAACCAGATACAGATAGGATCTAGTATTTTTTCAACATTTCCTTCCTCCCACTACTTCATGTCAGAACTAAAGCAACTGGTTAATTATCAATCTGCCCTTTGTGCAGAACAAACCTCTCTGGATTCAAGGTTATCAAAAGAATAAGACAGCCATTCAATGTATGGTAAGAAATAATGTTGCAATGAACCAGTCCATCCTTTCATTTGGTTTGTGGAAAAACACTTAATGATTGCCACCTATGTGTCAGGAACTATGCCAAGCTCTGGGGACACCAAGATGAGTAAGTCAATCCCTGGCCTTGAGCAACTCTCCATCTAGTAAATGAAACAAATGAAAGGAATAACTAGTAATGTCAGTGGAGTGGAAAAGAGGATGAGGAAGGCTTTGTGAAGAAAGGACATTTGGGTTAAGTCTTAGAAGATAAATAGGAATGTTCCAGGCAGACAAGTGCATAGAAGGGTATTTCTTGCAGAGAGAACAGTATATAGTAAGTTGAAAGGAAAAAAGAGGGGAGATGAGCCTGAGACAATTGATCAGGGATCATACCATAACACGCCTTAAAAACCTTACCCTTCCTCCTGAAGATATTTAGGGGGCTTACAAAAAATTCTAAATAGCAGAATGACATAATCAGAATTATGTTTTATAAAAGTAATTTTAAGAATGAGGAGAAAATGGAGAGAAGATGATACATTTGAAGGCTTTGAGATACTTTGGGATAGAAGGGAAATTGATCAGAGAAATTTTAGTACCTGGAGAAGATGTTAGTCTCATTTCTCTTATTTTAGCTTCCTCTACGCAGATGAGCATTTCTTATACATTCTAAGTACCAGACATTTTTAATAGCAACAGTTAAAAACAATAAGCTGTTTAAGAAAATGTTTTTTACCATTCTAGTTAATCATATTTTAAAATTCTGGTATCTAAAAGAAATATGAGAAAAGAAACTTTACCCTGTTGTTTTCATGATAAACAGACCAACTTCCTCATGAACAGTATAAATGCCTATAGTTTAAAATAATATTACCAAAGATCGCAAGGAGAATTCAGTTCACTAGGGAATTCCTAGGATATGACCATAAACATTTAACTTATTTGAAGATTCCATCTGTGACAGGTATAATCATTCTCTGAAGAATGTTTATACAACCAAAAAAGAATATAATCGACTTTTTTTTCATATTAGTGACAGAGTAAGAGTATAGGGAGGCAGCTGGTTCGTGAGGAGAGATTTTTTTAAACAGTCCATTTTCTGATGGGTTTAGAATTAAGCTAAATTGTGTTATGTAGACTTTTTTAAAGCTGTCACTTTGAAAGAGCAAGTCTCCAAGTTTCCAGCTACAATATCTCCTTAAAAGACACACACACACATACACATGCACAAAAATAACTTAGCAATGAGTGCTTTATTTTTCTAGGAACCACATTTGAACAGGGGGAAGCAAATTTTTTTCCTGTTTGTGTCAAATGGAGCCTGTGTAATGAGTAGGCTCTTTCAATCTCAACTATGCTTTTGTGGCAATAAACAAAACAAAAATCAATATGCCAGATTAATAGATGTTTCTTGAATGCCTACTATGTGGGAAAGGGCAATACTAAATAAAATAAATAATAGAAAGAACTATGATATTTGTATATCTATACTTGACTTAATCTGTGGGTGATTCTCCATGAGCAATAAAAGAAATCTTGTTTAATCAGTGGTATTGGAGACTTCACCCCATTCCCCAATACTTGGGGCAAATTATAATAACTTTATAAACCTATTGGGAGATAACATTGAACAGAAGGCAACATGGCTGCCATTTTCTTATCCTTCTAAAGAGTAAACCATTTGCCTATGAACTTTCTGTCTGTCATAAATTTGACTATAGTCTAGAACAGGAGTTCCCAACCCTTGGGCCACAGACCAGTATCAGTCCGTAGTCTGTTAGGAACCAGGCCAAACAGCAGGAGGTGAGCAGTGGTCCAGTGAACAAAGCTTCATCTGTATTTGCAGCCGCTCTCCAGCACTAGTATCACCACCTCAGCTCCACTTCAGATCATCATCAGGCATTAGATTCTCATAGAAGCACTGGTCCCTGATGCCAAAAATGTCGGGCAGCGCTAGTCTAGAATATTATTTCTTTAAGCTCTTGACTTCTCAGTGTAGCTTGTAATCTTCCATATTTTAGTCATTTTATTTTTTAAATAAAATGTTTTCCTTAGCTTAAATTATTTTAATATGGACTTTTAAGAGATTATATAGAGAAATTATATTTATCGTTATCTTAGTTTTTCCCCACTTAGGGTATCACTGTGATTTCTTATGATTTTTCTTTTCTTCCTGAAGGCATTGAGTTAGAGTGAGTGATATTTCAATAGAAAATAAAAAGATCACAGAAAAAATAACATTTTAAAAACTACATTCTTTGAATTAAATGCTGTCAAATACATAACAATATAGACTACATTATTTTAAAACAAACTCTTCATATATATTAATATATATTTATATGTATGTTTGTTTTCATTATGAAGAAAACTATAAAACCATGAGGATATTGGGGTTGAGGCTTACATTTTTTTATACTCAAAGGAATTCATTAGCCCTTTTTTGCTTACTCTTTGTTATAAAGCAGTGTAAGTGGGCTGTGAAGACATGGAATTTTTATTCAAATTTTTAGCAGAACTGCTAGTCTGAAAATATACCTCATGTTATAAAACCCACATTACCATCTTCAACAATATATATATACACAGTCCTGAAACAGGCATATTTTGAGAATGAAATTGTCTGATAAATGACATTGAAAAAACTCTTATGGTTAATACTATGGTAAATGGAATAATCTATTTTAAAATGAATAACCAACTCCAGACTCAATTTTTCAGGTATAAAATTTGTTAAAGTGAAAAGTGGCATATTTGCTAAGGAAGATCTACACAATGTCCCCGGGCACAGTAACAAGATGATTAAAACATGATCTGGTCCTCGAAGGGCTTACACTTGCATAGATAAAATCACCAAGTTCTGATAATATCAAGTGGTTAATGATAATAAACTTTTTATAAAAAAAAGAAAAACATATTCTAGGAATCGAAAAGAGAAAATGATGCCATCCACCAACAGAAATTCAGGGAAAGAAAAGCAAGGCTGCCTGCTCAGAAAACAGGGTATGTAGTGTTTTCTCATATAATCCCCACACTGCCCCCATTTTTCAGTTGAGAAAACTGAGGACAGGAAGTTTATATAACTTGTTCAAAGTCACAAAGATAGTAAGTGTCAGAATTGAGATTTGAATTCAGACATTCTGGCTCCAGAATCCACAGTCATCCACTATGCTATTCTATCTCTCCTAATACTAAAAATAATTATATAATAATAAAAAATATTGAGAATTTACTAGTTGCCAGACACTATACTAAAGCACTTCATATACATTTTTACATGTGCATACACTACTTCTGTAAGATATTTTGTTGCCTTTTTGAAAATAAGAAAACTACGCTAAGAGAGATTAAATAACTTCATTGAGGCCACACAATTAGTAAGCAGTGAAACATCTCTCGAAACATTTTCTGCAAAATACTCCAGAAAAAAATAGTTTCTATGATCATTTAAATTTGGAAAATATTGTACTTGTAGGAGATTTGCAATGCACAACAGCATATTAAAGTCTCCCATAAATCCTGCAAGAATCCTGATTAACCTTGGTTAAACCAGCATTTTCCAAACTGGGTTAACCATGGTAATATTCTAATACCTATTAATATCCTACAGAACTAGGATTGCACTGCACTACCTCAAGAATGGACAGACTCACTAGATGTTAACCAGGTTCTCTAGTAGAACTGGAAAGCCAGGGGTTTTGTTTGCAGTGAGAACTAGAACCAATGAGAACTAGATACCAAAAATATACTTGTATTTCTCTCTCCAGTTTTATTTTCTCCTGTAGACAGAGTTGCTTGAAGAGCCAAGGCATAAAGCT
>NW_011888910.1:2033267-2035023 GCF_000151845.1 Pteropus vampyrus
CTCCTATCTGTATGACTTGCTCATCTTTCTGACCACTGCTTATATCTCACTTCTTCCAGATAGCTTCCTATATCCCCCCTAATCTGGGTTAGGGGCTCTCCTATACATCCTTTATCAGAATATTTGTGACACTATATCATAACTACCTGTTCACTTTTTAGTGTCTACCACTGTGCATTTACCCAGCTTGTATTAATTAGACAATGACTTAATCAGCATTTATATTTATGTCTTTAAAATCAAGTTAAAATATCACTCATAAAATTCCTGGAGGACAGAAAGTTGGGGGGATATTAAATACATTAAACTTATGGTCTCAAATTATCTTAAGAAATTGGAACAACTAACCAAATTCAATAAGATGAAATTTAATATGAACACATATAAGGCCTTAAAATTGAGCTGAAAAGAAGAAATCAATTGCATAAATATATTTGACAAAATAGCAACATGACTAAGTGGCTTGTAAGGGTCTGGACTGAACTTTAACCCACTCCTAGTAGAAATGACATCAGAATGTGTTTTTAAGGCTTTTGATTTATCAGATGTTTAATGTAAATAAATAATTAAGTAAGAGTATTCAAAACACTAATGATATCTTGGACTGAAATAATAAAAATATACTATTTATTTCAAAATATGTACTTGTCTCACTGTTTTTCACTGGAAAAACCAGAACCAGTAATGTATTTAATTCTAGGGGAAATATAAGAGATGAATTTTACAAAATGGAATATGTATTCCAAAACAGAGTAATGGGTAAAAGGTATGGAAAAGCTGAAGATATGAAGAATGTTTTACTTAGAGGAACCCTAACAGTAGTCTTCATAAATCTAAAGAGTGGCAGATGAAATGAATAAAACTTATTCTATATTTATCCAGAAGTCAGAACCAGGATGCGTGGTTAGAAAAATTACAGGGAAGCAGATGTCAGTTCATCGTAAAAGAATTTTTCAAATAATTAAAGTTGTTTTAAAATGAACTGTTTGCTTTGTGAAATAGTGGGTTCCCTGTTTAGATAGAGGCAAGAAGCTTAAATTGAGGCTTTCACAGAAATATTTCATGCAGTGTATAACAGGTCTACCAGATGGTCTAGAAAGTACCTTTACCCTCTGAGATTCTGTGAGGCTAAAATATCAGTCTATTCTTTCCATTGGTGAATGGAAAGAATGGAGAGCTGATTAAACTTGTTTCTGAGAAATTAGAATATTAGACTTTTTAAATAAGAAACATTATTAAAAGTCACAGTCCTAAGAAAGAGGGCCAGATGAGTTGATTACTAAGGTCATTTTAAACTGGGACATTCATGATTCTCCAGCTCTTTCTTCCTTCCTTTCTTTTTTATTAAAGTATAGCTGACATACAATTCTATATTAGTTTCAGGTTACAGCACAGTGATTTTAAATTTATATACCTTACAAAGAGATCACCACAATAAGTCTAGTAACCATAAGTCTAGTAACTATGATATGATTGACTATATCCCCTATGCTGTACATTGTATCCCCATTACTTATTTATTTTATAACTAGAAGTTTTAAATGGCCTTCACATTTTTCCCATTCCCCCACTCCCTTCCCCTCTGGCAACCATCAATTTGTGTTCTATGTCTATGAGTGCTTCTGTTTTGTTTGTTTATTTGTTTTGTTCTTTAAGTTCCATATATAAGTGAAATCTTACAGTATTTGTTTATTTTCTGTCTGACTTATTTTAATTAGCATAATACTCTCTGGTCCATTCATGTTGTCACAAATGG
>NW_011888910.1:2035192-2035497 GCF_000151845.1 Pteropus vampyrus
TATACATATATATCACATCTTCTTTGTCCATTCATCTATAGATGAACATTTAAGTTGCTTCCATATTCTGGTTATTGTAAATAATGCTGAAATGAACATAGAGATTCATGTATCTTTTCAAATTAGTTTTTTGTTTCCTTTGGATGAATATTCAGAAGTAGAATTGCTGGGTTGTATGGTAGTTTGTTTTAAATTTTTTGAGGAGCCTCTATTCTGATTTCCATAGTGGCTGCACCAATTTTATTCCTACCAACAGTGCATGAGGGTTCCCTTTTCTCCACATCCTTACCATCACTTGCTGTTTG
>NW_011888910.1:2035547-2040707 GCF_000151845.1 Pteropus vampyrus
ATTCTGATTTCCATAGTGGCTGCACCAATTTTATTCCTACCAACAGTGCATGAGGGTTCCCTTTTCTCCACATCCTTACCATCACTTGCTGTTTGTTATCTATTTGATAATAGCCATTCTGACTGTGTGAGGTGGTATCTGATTATAATTTTCATTTGTATTTCCCTGATGATTAGTGATGTTGAGCATCTTTTCAACATGTGTCTGTTGGTCATCTGTATGTCCTCTTTGGAGAAATGTCTATTCAGGTCCTCTGCCCATTTTTTAAATTGATTGGTATTTTTTTTTTTTTTTGATGTTGAGTTGAATGAGTTCTTTATACACTTTGAATATTGACCCCTTATTAGATATGTCACTTGCACATATCTTCTTCCATTCATTAGGCTGCTTTTTCATTTTGTTGATGTTTTCTTCACTGTGCAAAAGCTTTTTAGTTTGATGTTGTCCCATTTGTTTATTGTTGCTTTTATTGTCCTTGCTCAAGGAAACAACACGCAAAAAATTATTACTAGGACCCATGTCAAAGAGTTGATTTCCTATGTTTTCTTCTCGGAGTTTTATGGTTTCAGGTCTTCCATTTAAGTCTTTAACCCATTTTGAGTTTATTTTTGTATATGGTGTGAGAAACTGGTCCACTTTCTTTTCTTTCTTTCTTTCTTTTTTTTTTTTTTTTGCATGTAGCTCTCCAGTTTTCTTAATATCATTTATCGAAGAGAGTTTCTCCCCATTGTATATTCTTTCTTCCCTTGTCTTAGATTACTAGATCATATAAGGGTGAGTTCATTTCTGGGCTTTCTATTCTGTTCCTTTGATCTATATGTCTGTTTTTGTGCCAGTACCATACTATTTTGTTTACTATAACTTTACAGTATAGTTTGTAATAAGGGAGTATGATACTTCCAACTTTGTCTTCCTTTCTCAAGATTGCTTTGGTTATTTGGGATCTTGTATTGTTTCACACAAATTTTACAATTATACAAATTTTACAATTATTGTTCTACATCTATAAAAAAATGCCATTGGCATTTTGATACAGATTGCATTGAATCTATAGATTGCTTTGGGTTATATGGACATTTTAACAATATTAACTCTTCCCATACCTGGGCATGGAATGTCTTTCCATTTATTTGTGTCTTTTTCCATTTCTTTCATCAATATCTTACAATTTTCAGAGTACATGTCTTTCATCTCCTTGGTTAAACTTATCCTTTTTTGATGCAGTTTTAAATGGGATTATATTCTTAATTTCTCTTTCTGATACTTTGTTATTAGTATATAGAAATGCAACAGGTTTCTGTATATTAATTTTTAATTTGAAACTTTACTGATCTTATTTATTAGTTATAATACCTCTTTGGAGGAATCTTTAGGATTTTCTATATATAGTATTCTGTCATCTGCAAATAATGACAATTTTATTTCTTCCATTCCAGTTGGATACCTTTTCCTTTTTCTTGTCTTATTGTTGTGGACTTCCAGTACTGTCTTAGATAAAAGTGGTAAAACATCTTGTGTTCCTGATCTTAATGAAAAAAGCTTTCAGCTTTTCAGCATTGAATATGATGTTAGCAATGGATTTGTCACATATGGCTTTTATTATGTCGAGGTATGTTTTCTTTATCCACACTTTGTTGAGAGTTATTATAAATGAATGTTGAATTTTGTCAAATCTTTTTCTGTATCTATGGAGATGATCATATGATTTTTACCGTTTGTTTTGTTAATGTGGTGTATCATGTTGACTGATTGTGGCTATTGAACTATCCTTGTATCTCTGGAATAAATCTCGCTTGATCATGGCATGTGATCCTTTCAAATGTATTGTTGAATTCAGTTTGCTAATATTTCATTGAGAATTTTTGCATCTATATTCAGCAGGAATATTGGCGTGTAATTTTTTCTCTTTGGTAGTGTCTTTGGCAGTTTCGGTATCAAGGTATTGCTGATCTTGTAGAATGAGTTTGGAAGCATTTCTTCAATTTTTTGGAATAGTTTAAGAAGGATAAGTATTCATTCTTCTTTAAGTGTTTGGTTTAAAGACATCTATGAAGCTGTCTGTCTTGGACTTTTGTTTGTTATGAGTTTTTTGATTAGTAATTGGGTTCATTAGTAGTTATTAGTCTGTTCATATTTTCTGTTTTGTCCTGATTCAGTCTTCGAAGATTGGATGTTTATAGAAATTTATCTATTTCTTCTAGATTGTTCAATTTGGTGGTGTATAATTGATCGTAGTATTCCCTGATGATCCTGTGTATTTCTGTGGTGTTGGTTGTCACTTCTCCTCTTTCATTTCTGATTTTACTTGTTTGGGCCCTCTCATTTTTTTTCTTGATGAGTCTGGCTAAAGGTTTATTGATTTTGTTGAGTTTCATTAATCTTTTCTTTTTTAAAATTTTTTAAATTTTTCAACTGCAGTTGACATTCAATATTATTTTATATTAGTTTCCGGTATACAGCATAGCAATTAGACATTATATGACTTCTGATTATCCCGATAAATCCAGTAGCCATCTGACATCATACATAGTTATTACAATACTACTGACTATATTCCCCATGCTATACTCTACATCACCATGATTATTTTGTAACTACTAATCTGTACCTCTTAATCTCTTACCCCTTTTCCCCACCCCCCAATCTGACAACCATCAAAATGTTCTTCATATCTATGAGTTTTTTTCTGTTGTTTCTTTGTTTATCCTGTTCTCTAGATTCTACATATGACATTTGCCTTTCTCTCTGACTGAAACCACTCAGCACAATACCCTCTAGGTCCATCATGTTGTTGCAGATGGCAAGATTTCATTTTTTATGGCTGAATAATATTCCTTGTACATATATACGTATATATATATATATGTGTGTGTGTATGTATGTATGTATGCATATGTGTTTGTGTGTATAGATAGATAGATAGATAGATAGATAGATAGATAGATAGATAGATAGATAGATAGATAGATATAAAACCTCTTCTTTATTCATTCATCCATTGATGAACACCCAGTATGCCTACATATCTTGGCTATTGTAAATAATGCTGTAGTGAACATATGGATTCCCATGTCCCTTCAAAGTAGTGTTTTAGGTTTCTTCAGATAAGTACCCAGAAGTGAGATAACTAGGTACTTCTTTGTCTCTTGTTATCACCTTAATTTTAAAGTCACTTTTGTATGGTATAAGTATTGCTACGCCAGCTTTTTTTGTTGTTGTTGCCATTTTCATGAAACATCTCTTTTCATCCCTTTACTTTCTATCTATGTGTGTCTTTAGATCCAAAGTGAGTCTCTTATATGCAACATATGTAAGGGTCTTGTTTTCTTATCAATTCAGCCACCCTGTCTTTTGTTTGGAGCATTTATATTTAAAGTAATTGTTGGTAGATATGTAGTTATTGCCATTTTATTATTTATATTTTTTATTTTTGTTTTTACTTTTTTCTTCTTCTTCTTAAAGTCCCTCTAACATTTCCTGTAATACTGGTTTGGTGATGATGAACTCTTTTACCTTTTTCTTGTCTGGAAAGCCCTTTATCTGTCCTTTAATTCTAAATGTGAGCTTTGCTGAATAGAGTAATCTTGGTTGTAGATTCTGGGTTTTCATCACTCTGAATATTTTGTGCCAAGCCCTTCTGTCCTTCATAGTTTCTTTTGAAAAATCAGCTGCCAGTCTCATGGGTGCTCCCTTGTAGGTAACTAACTGCTTTTCTCTTGCTGCTTTTAAGATTCTCTCTTTGTCTTTAAACTTCAACATATTAATTATGATACATCTTGGTGTAGGCCTCTTTGTGTTTATCTTGTTTGGGACTCTCTGCACTTACTGGCCTTGTATGTCTATTTCTTTCTCCAGATTAGGGAAGTTTTCATTCATTATTTCTTGAAATAAGTTTTCAATTTTTTGCTCTCTCTCTCTTACACTTCTGGTATCCTTATGATGCGAATGTTGCACAATTGATGTTGTCCCAGAGATCCCTTAAACTAGCCTCATTTTTGCATTCTTTTCTTTTTATGCTGTTCTGACTGGATGTTTTCTGCTACTTTATCTTCTGAATCACTGATTTAATCGTCTGCTTCATCTAATCTACTCTTAATTCTTCCGAAGGTATTCTTCATTTTGGTTATTGTATTATTCATTGATGACTGGTCCTTTTTTATGTTTTCTGTCTCTACTTTTATGTTTTCTATCTCTTTGTTCAAGTTCTCATAAGTTCATCTACTCTTCCCTTAATTCATTGAGCATCTTTATAATCAGTGTTTTAAACTCTGCATCTGATAGATTGCCTATCTTCATTTTGTTTAGGTATTTTTCTGGAGCTTAGTTCTGTTATTTCATGTGAGACATGTTTCTTTGTCTTCCAATTTTGGCTGCCTACTTGTGTTTGTTTCTATATATTAGGTATGGCTGCTATGTCTGCCAGTCTTAGGAGAATGGCCTTTTTCAGTAGGTGTGCTGTGGGTCCCAGTGACACAGTTTTCTGGTCACCTGAGCTAGGTGCTCCAGGAGTTTCCCTTGTGTGTGTTTTGTGTACCTTCCTGTTGTAGTTGAGCCTTGGTTGCTGTTTGTTCATCAATGGGAGGGACTGACCCTCAGGCTAGCTGATTCATTGTGATGACTGGCCATGACGAGTGGAGAAGCTGTTTTGCAGGGGCTGACTCTACAGAGCAGGATTCGCTTTAGCAGGGCTCTGATTTCTACCCTGTCTGCGCTTTGGGTATGACCTCATCAGATGTGATTCAGGGTGATGCTTTGGCTCAGATTAAAGCCATCCACTGGGTGTGCAGGTGAGGCCTCCTGGGAGGGCCCTTGCCGAAGGCTAGGTTCAAGTGCATCCTGTGCCCTGCTCAGGACCACCTGGCATAAGCCACCAAGTAATCCACAGATGGCCATCACCTATGCTGGACTTGGAAGTGCCTTGAGAGGCCAAGCTGAAAACTGAGACTGGCTGCCACTAGTGCTGGGTTTGGAGCTGCTCAGCAAGAGATACAGGGCACACTGAGGCCAAATGCTGCTTGTTTAGGTTTTGTGAACTTTTGAGAAATTTTAGGGAAGTCTGCAGCATGAGTCAAGACAGGCTGTTTGTATGGAAAATCCACTGGAAGTGGCTTGGATGGGCCCACACGTCGGGAGGGTGGGAGTCTCAGGGAATCACCAGGG
>NW_011888910.1:2040882-2042323 GCF_000151845.1 Pteropus vampyrus
GCTTTTCAAATTGTTGCCCCAGAGCTCAGAGCAAGTGAGTTTGTCAGCAGGTAAGTTCATGCACCATCCTTTTAAGAGGAAAGTCTGTGACTCCAGCTGCCCTTCATCTTACTCAGCCACAATCTCTGCTGATATTCACAGCTAGAGTTGTGGGGACTTCTCTTCCTGGCACTGGAACCCTGGGCTGGGGACCCTGGTGTAGGGCCCAGACTCCTTACTCTTCCAGAGGAAACTCCACAGCTAAAATATTTCTCCTGATTCTCAATTACCACATGAAAGTGTAGGACCAGTCCATTTTGGCTTTCCGCCCCTACTACCAATCATGAGGTGGCCTCTTCCGTGTGTCCCCAGTTGTAGGACTTCTGTTCAGCTACAAATCAAGTGATTCCCAATGATGGCTATTCTGTAGTTTAGTTGTAATTTTAATGTAATTAAAATTACATTTTTAATTAATTTTAGGAGGCAAGCATAGCATTTACCTACTCCACCATCTTGACTGGAAGCCTAATCTCTTCTTTTTAGTCCCTATTTTATTTATTTCTGCTGTGATCTTTAATATTTCCTTCCTTCTATTATCTTTTTCTTGTTCTTTCAGGTATAAGTTTAGATTGTTTGTTTTAGATTTTTCTAGTTTCTTGAGGTAGACCTGCCTCACTAAAAATTTCCCTCTTAGAATTGCTTTTACTGCATCCCATAGATTTGGGAAAGTTATGTTTCCATTGTCATTTGTCTCAAGGTATTTTTTTTCCTCTTTGATTTTTTTGTTGATCCATTGATTTTTTAGTAGCATGTTGTTTAGCGTCCATGTACTTTTCCCCCCCAGTATTCTTCTTGTAATTGATTTCTAGTTTCATGCCATTGTGGTCAAAAAAGATGCCAGATGTGATTTCAATTTTCTTAAATTTATTGAGATTTGTTTTGTGACCGAACATGTGATCTATGCTGGAGAATGTTCCATGTGCCCTTGAGAAGAATATGTATTCTTCTCAAGAATACATATTCTTGAGAAGGTCCATGGATGGAATGTTTTATATATATATATATACACACATATATATACATACACACACAAACATATATATGTGCCATATATGTCATATATTTGTCCCATATATGTCACATATGTCATACGTGTCATATATGTTGTATATACACACACACGCGCGCGCGCACACACACACACACACACACACACACACACACACACTTAGGCTGTTCAAATGTGTCTTTCAAGGCCTTGTTGATTTCCTGTCTGGATGACCTATCCATTGATGTAAGTGGGGTGTTAAAGTTTCCTACTACTATTGTATTACTGTCAATCTCCCCTTTTTATATCTGTTAATATTTGTTTTATGCATTTAAGCACTTCTATATTGGGTACACAGATATTTACAAGTCTTATATCCTTTTGTTAGATTGATCCCTTTATTATTATGTAATG
>NW_011888910.1:2043623-2045038 GCF_000151845.1 Pteropus vampyrus
TGTTTTATGCATTTAAGCACTTCTATATTGGGTACACAGATATTTACAAGTCTTATATCCTTTTGTTAGATTGATCCCTTTATTATTATGTAATGTCCTTTTTTTGTCTCTTGTTACAGTTTGTTTTAAAGTGTATTTTGTCTGATGTAAATATTGCTACCCAGCTTTCTTTTCTTTTATTTGCTTGAAATATCTTTTACATCCCTTCACTTTTAGGCTGTGTCTTTAGATCTGAAGTGTCTCTCTCATAGGCAGCATTTATATGGATCTTTTTTTTATTCATTCAGCCATTCCATGCGTTTTGATTGGAGCATCTAGTTTATTTATATTTAAAATAATTATTGATAGGTATGTACTTATTGCCATTTTGTTAACTGTTTTCTGCTTGATTTTTGTGTTTTTCTCTGTTCCACTCTTCTTCTCTTGCTTTCTTCCCTTGTGATTTGATAACTTTCTTTAATGTTATGTTTGGATTCTTTTGTATTTACTTATTGTGTATCTAGTATAGGTTTTTGGTTTATAGTTACCATGTAATCATAGATATCAAGTTGTGTATATAGCAGTCCATTTTAAGTCGATGTTTGCTTAAGTTTGAATGCATTCTAGAGGCACTACATTTTTCTCTGCCTCCCTCGTTTTATACTTTTGACATCATTTTTCATATATTTGTGTGTGTATTCCTTAATTATTGCAGATGTAGATGATTGTACTACTTTGTGTTTTAACAATTATACTAGATTTATAAGTGATTTGGCCACTACCTTTACTATATGTTTTACTTTATCAGTGAGAGTTTTTTCTTTTATATATTTTCTTATTTCTAGTATTGGCATTTTCTTTTCCACTTAAAAAAAAGCCCCTTTAACATTTCTTGTAATGCCAGTTTAGTGGTGGTGAATTCCTTTAGCTTTTGCATGTCTGGGAAACTACCTCTCCTTCAATTATGAATAATGACTTTGCTAGGTATAGTATTCTCAGTTATAGGTTCATCGCTTCGAATTTAGTGCCACTCTCTTCTGGCTTACAAAATTTCTGCTAAAAAGTCGGCTGAGTCTTATGGTGTACCCTTGTACTTAACTACTTGTTTTTTGCTTGCTACTTTTACGACTCTCTCTTTATCTTTTGAAATTTTAAATCTAATATATCTTGTTGTGGGTCTCTTTGGGTTCATCTTGTTTGCGACTCTGTAATTCCTCGACTTGGATGCTTGTTTCCTTCACCAGGTTAGGGAAATTTTTAGCCATTATTTCTTAAAAAGGTTTTCTGTACCTTTCATTCTCACTTCTCTTCCTGGGATCCCTATAATGTGAGTATTGGTAAGCTTGATGTTGTCTCAGAGGTCCCTTCAACTATCTTTTTAATTTTTAAAAATTCTTTTACTTTTTACTATTCTGATTGGGTAATTTCCACTGCCA
>NW_011888910.1:2046208-2050392 GCF_000151845.1 Pteropus vampyrus
AAAAAAAAAAAAGCATTTGCCAGAGCTTTTGTCCCTAGAGAAGCTTCAACAGATTCCTGCTCTTGCAGCACTCACCCTAAAATCAGTCAGTGTATCTCCTTCAGTATCACCCAGGAGCTCTTCAAACTGCTGACACAATGCTGGAACTCCAAGAGAGTAAGTTTTTGCTCAAGTCCTTTAAGAGCAGAATTGGTTTCCTAAAGCCCTCAGCTCTTCTGGACATAAGCCCCACTGGTTTTCATAGCCAGATGTTATGTGAACTCCTCTTCCTGGTGAAGTTTCTCCTGGGCTGGGGAGCTCAATGTGGGTTTCAGATCTATCACTACACGAGGGAGACCTCCAAGGTTTTGAAATCCCTTGTGATGCCACAGAAGGGGTGTGGGTCCTGACTAGACCCTCCTACCATTCTCAATGTGGCTTTTTCTCTATATCCTTAGTTGTAGAAAATCTATTCTGCTAGTCTTCTGGTCATTCTCAAAGAAAGTTGGTCTATTTGTAGTTGTAGTTTTGGTGTACCTGTCAGAGTAGGTAAGTTAAGGATTTTCCTACTCCACCATCTTGACCCCTTCTTATTCAGCTCTTCCTGAAGCTGGTTTAACGCTAGGGATTGTGACCTTAATAAGGCTAGAGAACTTAAGGGAAAGGCAGCTTATAAGAGAGTGGTCTAGAGAATTAAACACTTTTAGTCCACAGCATAATGGAAGGGAAGTGCCCTTCAGGGGACCATGTACTATGGCAAGGTTCTGAGATGAAGTAAAAATAAAACTGCATCTTTCACTTTCTGTTTGCTGCAGTGTTACAGTCAGAATAGCCCATTGAGCACTACACCATGTAAAATATAAATTGGTTCCATCAAAGTTCATATTCAATGATCCATAAGTAAGCCTATGACCCACTATGTGCTGGACACATTGCATCATTATGTCACTGAATCTTCACAAAAATTATTAAGGTATTAGTATTCACATTTTAAAGTTGAGGAAATTCGGCTTCTGAGAGGAATGTCTCTTACCTAAGTAATTATGAGACCTGAGATTTAAACTTAAGATTACCTGAACTTTGAATGAATTAAGAGTGTTTCAGGGACTCCTACAGTTTAGAACTGGAGAGTATCTTAATAAGCCCAACTTCTTGGTTTTCCCAATGAGAAGAAAAATGAGGCTGGAGAGAACCAGGCATCCTACACAGGATTCCTGTGCGAAAGCAGAGGAAGTCACTGGAGTATTGCAAAATGATGGACCAGCACCAGCTCAGTAGTTGTTCATTCCGTGCACACTGTGTTCATAGTTTTAAGGCAAACCATACAGCTTGTATGGTCAGGTAAATGGAGGGAAGGCAAGAGGCCAGTGCATCCCCCACCCAGGCTTTTCTCCCCAGTGCCCCATGAGCACTGCATATGCACACACAAAAATCTGTCGCTAGACTTGATATTCTAAATTACAATGTAGTTAGGTAGTTAAAGTTACCTTCACATCAAGTGATCATTTTCAGAAGGAATAGGGAAAAAGCAGAAGGAGATCTAACATCTATCCAGTGCTATCACAGATAAATGTATTACTGACATTTATATTCCCACTTACAAAAATGAGAGGGAAAATATTTAGATTTTGGCTTCGGACTAGGATTTGACTTGTAGTTAGGGAAATGTGAGGTTTGTTTCTGCACGTGTAAAGTGAGAACAATCATATCTATCTCGTAGAAGTATTAGTATCCATTCTCCACACCTGTTCCCTCTCTTGCCTGCCTTTGCGGTACAAGATCTACTTTTAGAATTACAAAAGAAGAGGTATTTGACCCTTCTTGAAGTAAGAAGAGAATTTTGGATTAATGGTCATCTCTGTCCTTAGAACATCCTTTGAGGCTGCCTGATTTCATTCCTCCCCTTTAAAGGTTAGATATTTAAAGTTGCTCTTCCATGCTTATCCCTAGTTAGTGAAGCAGTGAGGCGGTGGTCACCAGGAAAATACCTGACATAAGGAAAAGTAGCATGAGACTGGGAATGTGAACACTTGAACTTCAGTCCTAGTTTCTCTGTATCGAGATCTATACAATACACATTATCAACATTGCTCTATCTATCTCAAAGTGAGTGCCATGTGGTGCGAAATGAGATCAGAAAGGAAAAAGTTTGTTACATACCCTCTTTGAAAGCAAGAATGTCACAAGAGACTAACTCTCAAACCTACTAGCCCTGTGTATAGAGTTTTATCCAACAGACCTTCCTTCTTCAGAAAAAAAATCTTGTTTCTTGAGTTTGTGTTTAAACCAAAGTTACTAAATAGTTGCCTCAATTCTTTTCTTTATGCATAGACTACCTTAATGTCACGGGTGTTCACCTGTTCAAGGAGAGATGGGATACCAACAAAATAGATCATCACACTGACAAGTATGATAGCAACAAACTTATTGTACGTAGAGGACAGTCTTTCTACATCCAGATCGACTTCAATCGTCCATACGAACCCAGAAGAGATCTCTTCAGGGTGGAATATGTCATTGGTAAGTGCTGTGTGCAAGCTCTAGTCATGAATGTCCATCCATGTTATCATGTAATGATAGTCATGATACTATGGGTCACATAATAGAGGCTGGATAGAGATTCAGTTGCATTATTTCCTAGAATTGTACTTTAACAGTTGGCTGAAGCTGGGATTATGTTCAGCCTCTGGACCACCTATGCTCTAAGATGGGTCTATATAATGAGAAACATCAATAATTTGGGTCTACCCAAGCAAGATTCTTGTATAAATAGAAGTGAGTACAACTGGCACAAAATGTTAAATTATTTTCTTCAAATGGTTTTGGCATTCTATACTTGTGACTTTTACTTATCACCCTTGCCTTCATTATTTAATTGGTCTCATATGCTGAAAATATTTGCAAATCTTAGTATATAATCTCTATTTTAGCATTTCCCAAAGTTCTACTCTAATATAGTACCATGGGATGGCATATGGAAAATAGATGGTCAAATAAAGTTTGCTAAACCTTTTGTATCCTAATCTCTTGCAAGTTAACAATGTCCATTAGTTTTAATGGTTCTGAGAAGTACCATTTAATTTTGCTTAGTCCAGAGTTTTTCAAATTAATTTGATCATGGAACCTTTTAAGTAATAGCTATTAACATTTGACACATTTTGATAAATATTTCTCTAGGAATTTATAAGAGTAGCAAGTAAACACATGCACAAAGAGCAAGAATGTCTCAAATTGGGAAATCTGTCTAATCCTATACTTAAATAAATTAAAGGAAAAAAATTGGCAATCAAATGTAGTCACTGAAAAGAACATGATTAAATATGGCAGCTGTTTTTAGAAACACTTTGAATCAAACAAAAGTAGAAGAAATCTCCTAAAGATTACCCCAAACTAACAACTTTCTGTATCCTAAGTGGCAAAAAGTTAGTAATTTTAATTATAATAAAAAATTAGAGGCACCTACTATCACCATTTTTTAAAATTATTGCTTTAAAGGTTTTAGCAAATGAACGATATAAGAAATATCTACTATAAACAATAGAAAATAAGAGATAAAAACTATACTTTATTAATGCTATAATAGTATATATAGAAAACCCACCAAATTAAAGAAAATAAGCACAGTATTAATAAAACTTTGAAATTGGCTAGATAGAAGTCAACAGCTTTTCTCTTCTTTACCACTAAAAGCCTAGAAATAAAAATAAGAAAAAATATTCCACATGTAAAAGTAGCTAAAACTATAAAATATAGGGAGAAATTTTATAGAACAAGACACACAACTTATGTAAAACAGCTATATAATCTTAATAAAAGGCAAAAGAAACCAATGAAAACATGTTCTTGGATATAAAGTCTCAATACATTTTTAAAAATGGTCTCCCAAAATTAATATGCAAATTTAATTTATTTCCAATTAGAATCTCAATGAAAGTTTTTTGACTAGGTGAAATAATATAGTTAATTTGAAAGAATAATTGCCTAATGATAACCAAGAAAATTACACAAAGAAATTATAAGTAATAGAGCATTTTCTATCAGAAGCAGCTATACAAATATACAATAAAAATTATTTAGTAGAACAAAAAATCCAGAAATAGATCTCAGGATATAAAATTATTTAATACAGTTGTATATTTAATGGAGTAAGAAAAATATGTGGATTTTTTGTTTTTGTTTTGTGTGTTGTTTTAATAAATTAAATG
>NW_011888910.1:2052382-2071733 GCF_000151845.1 Pteropus vampyrus
GACAAAATAGGAGAAGGAAAGGGAAGGGAAATCAAACAAGATAGGGAGAAAACAAAGTAAGCATGCTACGATTATATAAAGGCACCTATGTAAAATTGATCTATGTGGTAGTATATATAAATAAATTAAAAGTAATAAAATTAAAACTAAAAATACTTTCTTAGAAAAAAATCTGTGACCCTTACCACTTGAGTAATATGGTTTGTGCTTATTTGCATTTACATTGCAAATTTGGATGTAAACGTGGGGAAATTAGTTGAAGCTAGAGTAGAAGTGGGAGAAGAGAAAAGAGACCCCTGAGTCAGAATAAACAGCATCAGTGTGATGCTTGGTTTCTACACAGATTGTTTGTCATCCCAGTTGTGGGTAAGAGAAGGGAAAACTAAACTGCTGTTTCAGTGTTAGGAAAAATTAAATAACCACAAGTTAAGTACATTTAGGGAATGGACTATTACTGTTAATATTTTTAATAATGTGTATTTCAGTTGAGAGAGGAATGTACAAATAATATTTTTAATTTTTTAAAATCTGATGAAAGTTTATAATAGTCCTCTCTGTCTCATGCGCACACACGTGTGCACACGTTGGTTTTAACTGAATTTGATTAAAATGCCCTTACACAGTTATAACGGAATAATCACTCCATGCATGTCAACAAATACTTTGAAGTTCTGTCCACAGTTTTGCTCTAACTTCACAGAAATTTTTATCTCCACCTTTATAGCCAAATATTTAAGGCAATGAGAACAGGACGGGGGAGATTTGCCCCTGAATTGCGCTTGTCTGAGGTCCGAGATCTTCTCCTACTGACTATTAAGAAAATAACTATAATAATGGAAGTTTTTTTAAAAAAAATGATGACTATCTTAGATTGGTTTCCCAGGAAACGAATTCTGAGATGTTAACATGCGTGGTAAAAGTTTATTATGGAGTGCTCTCAGGATCAACATCTGTGAGAGATTAAAGGATTCAGTGTTGGCTAGAGAGAGGAGGTGAACTACCATCAACAAAGGCCTCAGTGAATTCCCATAGCAAGTTCTGGAGCTGGATTGGATCTTCAGAGTTGTCCAGTCGTGAGGCAAGGACATGGGCTCTTTACACACTAACACTGACTGGACATTGGCTGCAAGCTACCCCCCATAGAGAGGATAATTACTGTAGTTGGCTCTCTATGGCTTAGGGCAAACCCCTGAAAACAACTCAGTGAGAGCTGTGAGCCACCAATACTCTCAGCATCAGAGACATTGATGCCTCCATCCCGAACAGGAAAGGTTTGGGCACCATATCACAACATCCACTACAGTGAGCATCTGAAGTCCTCTTTTTGACAAAAGACATAGTATTACTTCTGTTTCTTTAGTAAAAAGATGGGGGAAGGGAAGTATAGCAAATTGCCTTTGGGATAAAAATTTGTGTATTTTAAAAACAAATATGTATTTTAAACCCTTTTTAGAGCCCATAATGTGCTACTTTCAGAGTTAAGCTGTAGTACAATATATATGGCCTATTACAGGCATTATTACAGTAAGTCCTCATTTAATGTCAGTAGGTTCTAGGAAACTACCACTTTAAACAGAATGACATAACAAAATCAGTTTTACCACAGGCTAATTGATATAAACAAAAGTCAATTAGCATATTTCTAATCACAAAAAAATCACCAAACTTCTAAAGAAAGACCCCAAATACATCTAATATGGAACACTGAAATAAATGTGGTTATACATACATTTAAGAAAGATAAATAATAAGTAGTGTCATTATTTTCCAACCCATTGATTGTAGTTCAAGGCATGGATGTCCAGAGCCTCTCCTGGCAGCTCAGGGTGCAAGGTGGACTCACCCTAAACAGAACTTTCACTGGGTGCTCTCACATGCACACAGACACACTCACTCAGACCATGACAATGTATACATATCCCTTCACCTCTCATGCGCATCTCTGGGATGTGGGAGGAAACTAGTCCCCAGAGGAAATCTATGCAGACATGGGTAGAGAATGTGCATCCTCCACCCAGACAGTGAACTCAGCAAGAATTGATTTATTTTCTCATTAATATTATAACAAAACAACATTGAATGAAATGTACAGAGGACCCACTGTACATTTAAGGACTTTCTAGTTCCAAATTTATTGTAGGAACAAAAAACAAAAAACTACAAAATTCCACTTTCTACTATTTAGTGTATGAGAAATCAAACACATTTCTAAAGGGCCTTAAAAGACCAATGATAGAATATTTGTCACGATTAGTCTTTTCTGCATCTCATGTCGTTCAAGGGGTACCACAACAACCTCAGGCTTCACTACTTCTGTAGGTCTAAGAATGAAAAAAAAAATAGTGTTGGACACTCACTGGGGCTCAGAAATAATTCTCTTAAAATGCAGTACTTGTTTCAACAGGATTGAATAAAGCCATGGAAATTCTATTTTAAAAGTAATTGCTGTAATGAGAAGAGACAAGTTAACTGGAAATGAAATTAAGTTGCAAAGGTTTGTATATGCAGGCGGCCCTCAATTTCAGGAAAGCTAGAATGTGAAAACTGATTTAGAAAACAAAAAAGAGAATACTTTGTAGACAATAAAGGACATATAAGGAGAAGAGAAAAGAGACCCCTGAGTCAGAATAAACAGCATCAGTGTGATGCTTGGTTTCTACACAGATTGTTTGTCATCCCAGTTGTGGGTAAGAGAAGGGAAAACTAAACTGCTGTTTCAGTGTTAGGAAAAATTAAATAACCACAAGTTAAGTACATTTAGGGAATGGACTATTACTGTTAATATTTTTAATAATGTGTATTTCAGTTGAGAGAGGAATGTACAAATAATATTTTTAATTTTTTAAAATCTGATGAAAGTTTATAATAGTCCTCTCTGTCTCATGCGCACACATGTGTGCACACGTTGGTTTTAACTGAATTTGATTAAAATGCCCTTACACAGTTATAACGGAATAATCACTCCATGCATGTCAACAAATACTTTGAAGTTCTGTCCACAGTTTTGCTCTAACTTCACAGAAATTTTTATCTCCACCTTTATAGCCAAATATTTAAGGCAATGAGAACAGGACGGGGGAGATTTGCCCCTGAATTGCGCTTGTCTGAGGTCCGAGATCTTCTCCTACTGACTATTAAGAAAATAACTATAATAATGGAAGTTTTTTTAAAAAAAATGATGACTATCTTAGATTGGTTTCCCAGGAAACGAATTCTGAGATGTTAACATGCGTGGTAAAAGTTTATTATGGAGTGCTCTCAGGATCAACATCTGTGAGAGATTAAAGGATTCAGTGTTGGCTAGAGAGAGGAGGTGAACTACCATCAACAAAGGCCTCAGTGAATTCCCATAGCAAGTTCTGGAGCTGGATTGGATCTTCAGAGTTGTCCAGTCGTGAGGCAAGGACATGGGCTCTTTACACACTAACACTGACTGGACATTGGCTGCAAGCTACCCCCCATAGAGAGGATAATTACTGTAGTTGGCTCTCTATGGCTTAGGGCAAACCCCTGAAAACAACTCAGTGAGAGCTGTGAGCCACCAATACTCTCAGCATCAGAGACATTGATGCCTCCATCCCGAACAGGAAAGGTTTGGGCACCATATCACAACATCCACTACAGTGAGCATCTGAAGTCCTCTTTTTGACAAAAGACATAGTATTACTTCTGTTTCTTTAGTAAAAAGATGGGGGAAGGGAAGTATAGCAAATTGCCTTTGGGATAAAAATTTGTGTATTTTAAAAACAAATATGTATTTTAAACCCTTTTTAGAGCCCATAATGTGCTACTTTCAGAGTTAAGCTGTAGTACAATATATATGGCCTATTACAGGCATTATTACAGTAAGTCCTCATTTAATGTCAGTAGGTTCTAGGAAACTACCACTTTAAACAGAATGACATAACAAAATCAGTTTTACCACAGGCTAATTGATATAAACAAAAGTCAATTAGCATATTTCTAATCACAAAAAAATCACCAAACTTCTAAAGAAAGACCCCAAATACATCTAATATGGAACACTGAAATAAATGTGGTTATACATACATTTAAGAAAGATAAATAATAAGTAGTGTCATTATTTTCCAACCCATTGATTGTAGTTCAAGGCATGGATGTCCAGAGCCTCTCCTGGCAGCTCAGGGTGCAAGGTGGACTCACCCTAAACAGAACTTTCACTGGGTGCTCTCACATGCACACAGACACACTCACTCAGACCATGACAATGTATACATATCCCTTCACCTCTCATGCGCATCTCTGGGATGTGGGAGGAAACTAGTCCCCAGAGGAAATCTATGCAGACATGGGTAGAGAATGTGCATCCTCCACCCAGACAGTGAACTCAGCAAGAATTGATTTATTTTCTCATTAATATTATAACAAAACAACATTGAATGAAATGTACAGAGGACCCACTGTACATTTAAGGACTTTCTAGTTCCAAATTTATTGTAGGAACAAAAAACAAAAAACTACAAAATTCCACTTTCTACTATTTAGTGTATGAGAAATCAAACACATTTCTAAAGGGCCTTAAAAGACCAATGATAGAATATTTGTCACGATTAGTCTTTTCTGCATCTCATGTCGTTCAAGGGGTACCACAACAACCTCAGGCTTCACTACTTCTGTAGGTCTAAGAATGAAAAAAAAAATAGTGTTGGACACTCACTGGGGCTCAGAAATAATTCTCTTAAAATGCAGTACTTGTTTCAACAGGATTGAATAAAGCCATGGAAATTCTATTTTAAAAGTAATTGCTGTAATGAGAAGAGACAAGTTAACTGGAAATGAAATTAAGTTGCAAAGGTTTGTATATGCAGGCGGCCCTCAATTTCAGGAAAGCTAGAATGTGAAAACTGATTTAGAAAACAAAAAAGAGAATACTTTGTAGACAATAAAGGACATATAAAAGAATCTCTTTGAAAATCTCTTTTAGAATGTTTACAAGATTAGATTTATCAATAAAGATCAATATATTTACTACTTTTAAAAACTGTAACTGTTGCACAGAGCAATCTATTATAAATTAAAAATACAGAAAAAAATGACTTTACACTTCACTATTTCCAGTTTGCATTTAATTCTTTGTTATTCTCTCTTTCTCTTTCCCTATGACTTTACATAACATAAGCTGGCATGTGTTGATACGCTGGAGTTTCCTTTTGTTGCTGTCCTCAGAACCTAGGTCATGGGATTTATTTATAAGGGACTCTTCTTTATATGAAGTTTCTTTATCTCTTTTTAAATATTTAAGTAAATTGCCTTTCTTGAATGGTCCCAGACAAACCCACTGTGTGCTGGGCTCTCTGATTAAAGAAAATGAACAGGGCAGCATGTGCTGCAGATGGTCTCAGGGCTTTGATAACTGCATTCATTAGCTGTTGGCAGAACACAAAAATCTGTGAGGTAGGTGGGAGGTGTTAATGAATTTGAGGAGGTGGGTGTGGCTGAAAAACACGCCTGGTAGTCTGTGGGGTCTTTGTCTCTTTCTACCTCTGAGCCTGCAGCCATGACAGATTATGAAAGGCATGAAGCAGAACGTTAATTATAGATTTTGCTAACCTGTAGCAGGAGCTGTGAAAATTTAGGTCAGCTCGTGGTGTTAATTTGCTGTTACTTTAACATGGGCACTCTATTTCTTTGATATGCTGTTAAGGGAGGGTCATTCTAAGGAAAGAATTCTCAGTTATATTTCTTACCAGCTCTCTCCCTCAAAACAGCAGATGTTTACCCTACTCAGTGAGGCCTCCAAAGTAAAGATAAGATCTGTGAGTAAATTTCTTACCCTGGAGCCCAATCACAAGAGCCCAAGGGTGTCAAAGCCAGTGGCGGGAAGATTCTCTTGACTCACAGCTCCAGACTTCATATTTCTGGTTGTGGCAGAAAAAAGAAAGGAAAGATGGCAAAGCCTCTCCTATTATCAGAACAAAAGCTTTCCCAGAAGCTTTCAGCAAGCTATTCACGTCTCACTTGCTACCATTAACTGTAAGAGAAGCATTTTATGTTTTTCAGTCTTTTCAGAGGAGAGAGACAGAGAGAGCTAAGCATGGGTGCTGGTAGACATTGAGTGTTATATGCCAGAAGTCCCTTCTGTCTTTGTCATCCTGAGAGTCTAAAAGTGTAGCCTTTACATATTAAGCTATGTCATTCATAGGTATAGTCATCACATACTCGAGCATTTACAGGAGTTTATCAGTTGCACATCTACATTATTAACCTCATAAAACACTGAAATGTCCTCAGCACATCAATATTTTTATTTTACTGTTTTCTTGATTAGCATTTATCAAAAACTGGCTAGGGAGTCAGACTCTGATCTGTTTTAAGGATGGGAGTGACTTGAACCATTCTCAGTCATGGGGTTCAAGACTGGAGAGGAGGTGTTCAAAGGAGAGAGGATGAGAG
Source organism: Pteropus vampyrus (assembly GCF_000151845.1). Taxonomy (NCBI): domain Eukaryota; kingdom Metazoa; phylum Chordata; class Mammalia; order Chiroptera; family Pteropodidae; genus Pteropus; species Pteropus vampyrus. The sequence goes on from NW_011888910.1 coordinate 2,058,797, forward strand.
TCTGAATTAGGGCAGTGGTGGTAGAGATAGAAAGGAGAGGCTGGATTTGAGAAATATTTAGGAGGCACAATCTACAGGACTTGAGATTGGTAGTCTGCATTGAGTGAGAGGGAAGCAAGAGTTGCTGGTTTGTGTGACTATGACAATGGATGTTAGCACTTTCAAATGAAATAAACATTGTAGGGAGTTGGGAAGAAAAAATTGAGTGTGGGAAATGATGGTAGTGGCTCCTATTGATAATTCGCTCATTGATCCTGGATACTCAATTCTTCAAGCATCCCTCTAGGGATTGGATTCTGATCATCTCCATTTTTTTTTTTCAGATGAGATTAGGATTGAATTGGTTAAGTAATTTACCGAAGGTCGTACCTACAAAGTGCCAAAGTTACAATTCGAACCCAGGCATTCTCTCCTAAACACAATGCATACTACCCCAACCAAGGAAACAGTGGAGGTATAAATGTGATTTTATTTGAGCTTGCTGAAATTTGAGAGACTTGAGAGACTTCAAGTAAATATGTCCAGTAGATGATTCCATATACAAGTATGAAGCTAAGGGAAGAGATTTGGATTGGATATATAGAAATGTAAATATCATACATACATAGATGGACAGGATCATTTAGAAAAAAGTAAATCAAATGAGAAATGGACTCAGGTCCTGGAGAAAAGCAACTTTTAAAGAGGAGATGGAGCTCCTGGAGGAGACAAAGACCACATGATCAGATAAATAGAAGGAAAATCAGGAGAGTGCAGTATCACTAAGTTCAAGAGAGCAGGGTGTTTGAAAAGCAAAGCATGACCGGCTTTACCGAATATAATGAGATGTAGTGAGGCAACAGTTAGGGGGAGACTGGCTACTAGAGGAGAAGCCAAATTTCAACAGTCTAATCTTACCCTAGATCTTACCCTATTAGCCAAAGAACCAGTATGTCTACCACTGATGTCCATGCTAATTATACATTTGAGGAAAGTGGAGATAACCACAAATCCTTGAGTCCAGGGAACCCATTGCCCTTTCCCTTGTGCTAGTTATCTGAATAAATAACAATAGGATTTTTTTTTTAGGAAGAACTAAGATAATTATTATCATATACACTTGCTATAATGTTGCAGAGTTCTTCTCTGGGGGACCTGGCCTCTTGTTGTTTAGTTAATGGGTTCTGAGTTTATAATATGATTGAAGAACTGGGCAAGAGAAAATGGTTTTTCATTGGAGTGGCTATTCTCGACCTCCGAATTTCCCTATATTTTATATTTTTAGGTAGATTGAGCAATTTTTTAAACTTTTTTTTTGACCAGGCCCATCATTTTTGCCTTCATGGACATTATATTATTTTAACTATATCTATAGTTATGCAGATCCATAGGAGTCACCTCTTTTCTCTCCATCCTCCCTTTCTTAGTTTGATAATTGTGCTCACCTTTCTTTTCATAGTTAAGTGTGCCATCCGGCCTCCAAGATATCAGGGCTCTATCATTCTCACTGCTATCACAGAGCAGTTGTGTAGCAACAGTTTCTACTCTGTCCTAATTTAAAGGAGACAGACACCTCTGTGCTTCTCAGTGATACTCTCGCTTCACTCACCATCACATTTCTGATTACTTTGGTGAATGAAATGTCCTATGGGGCTTTGCCCATGAAATAGAATCCTCTTCTAGATTTGTTAGCTGTGCACGTTATATCACCTTAGTATGCTCACTTTATCCACATATTATTTTATTTAATGAGATATAATTTACATGTAATATTGTGTAAGTTTAAGGTGTATAGCATGTTAATTTGGTGCATTTATGTATTGCAATCTGATCACTACTGCAGCTTTAGTTAACACCTCTATCATGCCACATACTCGGCACCTCTCTGACAGGGTTATATTGTACCTTAATGCAAGTTTTGGTCAGGAGGAGAAGTAGGAGCAGGCCTGAGTGGATAGTATCTTATAAGGCATTCACTTCATATAAGTTAAACTCTGTCTTCTATCATTTAGCTGATAGGATTGGCCACTTCTTTAGGCTCAAAGGGGTCTGATATTTCTTAGATTCATGATTTTGGATGGTTTCAAGTATAAGTCTTCATCTGATATCTCAATTCTCCATTTCTACCCAATTATTGCCTTGACTTTTTTTTAGTATATATATCTAAAGAGAAAAATTCAACTTTCCAAGGAGTATTCTAATTATATAACTAAGCTTTGGGCCTAATGCTCAGTTTTTTCTGCACTCTGACTTCATGAGAGCCTACTTATATGTAGCCAGGATAGCCTCTGATATTCACACTCTGTATTTAATTACTGATCAGTCACCCTCTCAGTCTTTTATCATCCTTTTCCAATGTATCACTTATCTCTTCATATGAAATATGAAGAAATGGACATAGAAAATGTGGATCAAGAAAATGTTTTATTATCAGTGTTTGTTTTAGGACTGGAGATACTCGAACATGTATGTAGTCCAAGGGAAAGGAGCCAGTGCAGGAAGAATCCTGAAGATTCAGAAGAAACAGTGGGTAACTAAAGGAGAATGCTGGAGGAAGTAGAATAGAGTGAAGAGGCATGGATGAGGGACTGACTAGGAAGAAGAAGCCTTTGCCTCTGTGGTGTTGGGAAAGAGGTAAGGGAGAGTGTGGACATATTAGATAGAGAGATAGGAAACTGATCATTATGCCTATGACCACAGATTTCTCAAAGATGTGGGAGGTAAGCAAGTGCTGTAGGAGCTTATAAGAGCAAGGGACCATTTCTTATAGTTGGGGGCATCACTCAAATTCTTTAAGACTATGAGTCCCTATGGATTTTTGGTTCAGAAAGTCCAGATAAAATCACTATTCGTGATCTTCACATACATTGCGCATTTTCTCAGCTGAGAAATTTCTTGCCCCAAATCATGCAGCTGGTAAAATACAAAGGAATATTTCTTAACCTATGTTCTTTCCACTATATTATGCTGTGTTTTGATGAGAATAGGCTACTTATTTCATCATTCTGAAGCAACATTTATATAGGCTGTCATTTCAAATTTTTGCTTCTGTGTGTTTTGGCATCACGACAATCAGTGTGTTCATTTTCAAGTGCCTCTGCGATGTGACTAATAATGGCATCTAAGAAAGTAGGACAGTGTTTCCCAGAGTATGTTATCTGTGAACACCTATCATGTGAGATGCTCTTAAAAAAAGTTCTGTGGACAAATACATTTAGGTCATGATGTGTTTCATGCCTCTTCTCAGAGAGTCCTAATATACATCAGTATATTAAAAGCTCTGTGGGAGACCACCTAGGAATACTGGGTGCTGTAGGTGATTTTAAAAAAATGCTCTGAGGAGGCACAGAGTAGAAAAAAAAAACTTCTCGAGCCTAACATTTTTCAAAATTGTTTTGCTACAAACACTACTCTACCATTTTTTTTTATTTTATAACACCCTTTAATAAAATGCAGAACTCACCATAGAAAATGCCTAACTGCAGTTGCAAATTATCTTTATTCTGCAGAATACCAAGGAGAGTGGATGATGAAACTTGAGTGGATTTGTAGTCATATGTTATGGTAACTTAATATAATATCCGTTTCTTCTTCTTGACACTTAATATTTTGTGCCAACTTTAAAATAACTCTGTCAATTTGGCATTCATATTAAGTAAATCTTCTTTTCAAAAATGATTAATTTCCTTTTTTATATTTATACATTTACTTTTCCAAATTTTTATTTGGCTTTTATCATAAACCCAATTTGAATGTTTTACTTTCTTTTTGAATGTGTTTATTGGGCTCTTACTAAATACCTTTAATGTGCAAAGAACTGTATTGGGATTGGAGTAATAATACATATATGTTTATCTTCTGTCCTCAAAAAGTTTGAAAGGAACAGCCTGCACAGTAGAGGTTGAGTTCAACGCCAACCTGTTGGGCAAAATGCTTGGAAAGCACCTTGGAGAGAGAAATTATGGGGTTAGTTGGAGGAGTCCCTAGGAAGTGCCATTTGAGCTAGTTCTCAATGGATGGGTAAGAGTTAACCCAGTCAAGTAAAAAAAGTATATATTCTAGAAAAAAAATGAGAAGTTCAATTGAGAAAAATCTCAAAAACATATTGATGGGCTTGTACAGCTAGATAAGAAGTTTAGAGATTATTCTACAAATAGCTAGGAGCCTTTATAGAAGAGTTTTAAGTGAAGTATTAAAAAGATCTAAGTTTTTACTTTTTAGGTTACTGTGGCAGAGGATGAAAGATAGATTGGAGGGCTGACATTGTTGTCAGGGACAACAGTAAGAGACTTTAGGGGAAATTTTATTAATGGAAGGCAAGGTTAATGTGTAATACATCATTTTGTATGTTTTTTCCTCTTTTTAAAAATGTACTTTTATAACCAGAGGTAGTGAAGTTGTTTTTTTTTTCTTTGCATAGCCAAATAAGACTCATCTGTGGTAAAGTAATACTCTGTGGTCTGAGGAATAACAGTGTGTTACAGCTACTTGCACTTTGCCACTTGTGGAGTCATTTCAAGGATGACAGCTCATTTGATAAAAGGGCCAAGAGGCAGCACAATAAAAAGGGAGAGGAGGGATTGAAGTCAAGCAGACTCCAGTCAGCATCTTACTTTCAATACTTCAAGCAATGATGAAATTGCCTAGCTCCCTAAGTTACTGTTCCTCGCCTGAAAATAGGGATTATAATATTTACTTCAAACAGCTTTTTATGGATTAAATGAGATAATATATATGAAAACAACTTTTTCTCTCACAACATAACTGGGAAGCAGCGAGGGTGGAAATAAACTCCATTAAAAAAAAAAATGAAAACCAAGATTTATAGGGATTGAGTGATTTACCAAGGGTTGTACAGTGGAGGGAAGAACCCTTGTCCTCAAATTCCCCTCAGACCATCAATGTCTTAGCCCAGAAGCTTGTCTATCTTGGCCCTCTTAAAGAGGACACATTAAACCTGTATAATGCTTTAGGTACTAAGGTCATTTTAACTATGTTGTTTCTTCCAATCCAAGAACACAGAATATCTTTCCATTTTTCTGTGTCTTCTTCAATTTCTTTTAATAGTGTCTTATAATTTTTATTGTATGGGTCCTTCATATGTTTCATTAGTTTATTCCTAGGTATTTTAGTTGTTTGTTTCAATTGCAAAAGGGGTTGTTTTGTTGATCAATGTCACCCCAGTAATTTTTAATAAAAGAAGAGGACACAACACATTGTCAAGTGCCAAGCTTGCAATAAAAGATTAAAATTAATCATATTTACATTGTTTGGTGGATTAATTCATTTATTCTCCTCTAATCTTCTTGTCTACCTGTAAATGGAGACCTTTGCTGAGGCACCAGCCTAGCCTGACTCCAAATATGTGTGACTCTTTAAGCAGCTTTCTATGGGATCAATTTCTCCATTATTAAGTATCCACTGAGTAATGTTCCACCCCCATCCTGGGTCTGAAAAGGTGACAGTGAGAGAGAAGGCTCCCAACCCTCCCCTTTAGGCCAAGCCCTTAAAGGCTTTGCCATTGCCAGTGGTGCTGGATAAGGTTCTAATGAGATACAAGTACTAAATAAGAAAACACTGTCCAAAAGGAAAATAGGAGGCCATTGCTTTCTGTCTTCTCTCACCAGATAGCTAAGCAAAGATAGTGGTCACTGAATCTTCAAACAAAAATATCCAGTGTCTACAACATCCATGCTTTAGTTAGTCAAATGGTAACTCTGATAACCCACAGGCCAAGTTCTGCCCAGAACTATTTGCCCACAGTTCTAGCTGAAGTGACAGAGTCTGTTTAGTCTCAATGTAGGAGGGATTGCCGTCCATATCCGAGTGCCGGAGTCCTACTGGGAGCCCCCTAGGCCCTGCCTTGTGACCCACATCTCATCCTGCAGAGTCTGAGTTTCTAAGCAAAGCTCAGTGTCCTTAGGGTAATAGAGTTACCAGTCTGTTTCATAACATCAAGTGTACTGTGTGGAGCACTTGTGAAGAACCGTGGATATTGGAATGAGAATTCCCACACAAATGCCTGACTTCCTCCCTCCTTCCTCCCTTCTCTTTTTTATTCCCCTAATTTGCCTTCATGCTCACTCTTTTCTCTGTTTCTCTACATCTTCATACTTGTGTCTTATATTGACCTCTCTCTCACTGATGAGAATTCATAACCTTGGCTAATTAGTACCACATAATTGAAACTGTACTCTTCTGGACTCTCATGGTCTGAACTTAGGAACTGTACAATGTAGGCATTCCCTGCCTTTTCCACATAAATTCTAAAAAAGTCTTGCAGTATGTGAAGTTAGGGGTGAAAAAGGTAGAGAAAAAACATTTAATGAAAACTAATGTGCCCACTGTTGTCCCATGCTCTTAAGTCTCCAATCTGTGAAAAGAGAGACAGTGTCTGAGCAGAATTAAAACCTATTGAAGAAAGAATAAAAGTGCTCTAATTATTCATGATCTGTGCCCTCTCGTTACTCCACTGGTGTGTTGTAAGAATTGATGAGGAACTAACTGGAAAACTCTTGGAACTCTTTAGTGATAGTTGCTTGCTAATAAGATGACCCAATTACCAGCCTTATTTTGAATATTGCAGCTGTATAGGAAAGCTAAATCCTTATATTATTCCTTGAGGAAGTATAACCTTCATAAAGCAGTACTATAATAGCAGTTAGAGCCAGACAGGTATTAGAGGGCCATAAAATAAATTATAAATAGCTGTACCTCTCTTTTGCTACCCTTTTCACCTTTTCTTTCTTGTCAATATCTTAGCACTTCTGATCTTTCTTACCCTTTCTTGCAATTTCTCTCACTCTCCATCTTTGTCTGTTTCTCTCTTGCTCTCACTCTCTCTCTTGTTCTCACTCTTGTATACACGTACAAACTGTCCTGTGGATAAATGTTTTGTTATTTATCCATTAGTTAGTGACAGCAATTACCCTCAGGTGGTAGGTATAGCAAATTTTGTATCTGTTCACAAGTGTTTCTTCAGTCTTCAGGAAGCCAGAGTTGGATGTTCTAAATGCACTGTCCTACCTCTGTCTAAAGCCTAACTTAGCTATTTGGAGGTCCTTTTGCTGCACTGGAGGTTCTTCAGGGAGTCTTGATGTGGTTTCTTCAGTTTTCCTGTCTGCTTCTTTACCATTTCTACTTAGATTCCTTTATAATATCTCATCTTACAGCTGGTTCAGTGAATTTCTGATGCAGAAACTTCTGCTATGTCTGGCACTGCATTGAGATGCCACAGGAGAGTTAAGACACCATTCCTATCTTTAAAGAGCTTACTGTAGTTGGGGTGAGAAAAATATAACAGCAATTAATGAACACAACCATATTGTATATAATCAGGTGCTAAACTGATATAATTCTCTATCAGAAATGTGTGACAGAGTCAGGCAGGCATTACTCTAGGCTGCCAAGGAGGGGCATAGGCTAAAGGTGAAGGGCAAGGTCTCGGAACAAGACAAGTAGATCTTGAGATGGATCGTGAAGAATTGGGAGAATCACAGGAGAAATAGGAAAAGTATGCCCTCTACATTGGGAGGAAGGCATTCTTGAAAGTCCAAGATCTTATTGTCCTACCGATGTATATATGTTTCTAATGAAAAAAGATATCCTTAGCTGAATCAAGTTTCACAGCTATATTTGGGGTTTGGGCACCACTCACTCTCGAGGCTCACAGAGTTTTGAGGTGCTTGCACTGGTATAGGAGGCCCATTCTGGCAGGCTCATAAAGGATGTACTCACCTTGTGGCATCAGTCTCCAATTGTTATTTGCTTCCTGACTCTTTGCATTTTGGGGTAGTAGAATTCAGAGCTCAGGTTTTCTGCTTATGTAGAGGTGAGCTGTGGCATCTGGTTTCTCCACACAGCAGAATCGTTATTCTTTCTAAACAATCCATTTATTTCATCATGCCAGATTAAAACATGAGCCCTGAAAAACTATCTTTTATCAAAAATCAGAATCTCATGAACATGATCAAAAACAATTAAGTCATTTAGTTTTCAAGAACAGTTTAAAAGGGGCTCAATAAATGGGGTAGGTTTCTGTGCACATGGGAGTAAAGATAAACTTAAATGATATCCACCTCTCTTTACTTATTTACTGAATATACCTGTGGGAGAGTAGAGATGGGGCATATCTATAATTCATGCCTTACTGCTAATATAGAGATGATCGGATTCTCATATTTTGAACTGTGAAACCAAATATACTTAAAAAATAAAGGCTTTTGGGGGAGAAATGTGTAGAATGGCAGTAAAATGGATCATAAATAAAAACAGATTTTCAACCTCATTTGCTCATTCATTTATTCACATATTATGTTCACCAATCATATATTGATAAACAGGATTGCCACCTGCCAAATCTATAGCCAGATGGACATGAAAGGTATTCCAGCAACAGCAAGTTGAATTTCTTTATTGTAGTTACTCTTTTAAATGAACATATAACATTTGAACCTTCCCTAACAAAATAAAAATGTTCTGTGAGGATAAATAATACTATTCAGCCAACTATTTATAAATCTGCACAAATTGGCTTTGCAGAATAACTAACTGACATTCTGCAGAGAGCAGTGTCCTAAGAAAACAAGATAGTCAAAGAGTAAGTTTTGAGAGAAACAATGAAGAGCATGAGAAGGCGGTCATGGACAGTGCAGGAAAGTAAGGCACCATGAGTTGAAAGTGAATAGAATAAAGATACTGAGGGCTGAGCTTGTATTCAAGGCAGAAACAGGAAGCTAAAAGAGGAGGAGATGTGCCTGGGCATAACTGCCCACTGAGCAATTAGGACCACCTGCTCCAAAAAATATGCCTCTAAATGTTTTTACTATATGTGTCTGCTCATTATTAAAGGTGAAGAAATCCAAAGTTTGGTATATTTCATCAAATCACAGAATAAGAAATGTTAGCTAGAAGGAATCATAGCCATCACTTTATGCAACCCACTTGTTTTAAAGATCTAGAAACTATCTACACTGAGTGTGTGGATAGTTTCCAGTATATTCCCTCACAAATTTAGCTTAGGGCTGGATGAAGTTCAGTGGATCATAGTTAGGGTAAACCTATAATTTATCCTCCAAATCAGGACAGTATTGAGAGGAAAGGAGGGGCTAAGTAGACAAGATATTAGAAAAAACGGGTATAAGCTGAAACTTATACATTGAATATATGATTGCCATATCAAAACTGAGGCAAAAGGAAGCTACTAGAAAGCTAGAGAGGAAAAGGGAATAATCACATGGTGGTAACAATAAGAATGAGTATCCAAATAGGGCACAAAAAACGTACTCCAGCATGAGAAGATACCAGGAGCCAAGAATGTTGGAGGGGTGGTGCGTAGTATTGACTCAGCTATGGAAATGCAAACTGGGAATGACCTCATCTAGTATAGGTGAGGTCAAGCAGAGACATGCATTCAAGATGAGGCAAGGCAAAGGGAAGAAGACCCAACCACAGGAAATGGGTGAACAGGCACAGAGCTGGAACCTGTTCCCAGAAAGCTATCTGAGGCATAGTGTGGACTCCTTTAAACCTTCTAACTGCAGGAGCGAAGAAACCCAAGGAGGTGAGCAACAAGACAGCTACCTTTGCACTCCAGCATTCAAAAGCTAAGCTTCCCTTCAGATCTCTCTTTTGGGGCTGTCAGGGTATTGCTACAGTACTCTATTATTCCTCATCATTCTGGGTGAGGGTGGCAGCCTTGAATTAGTAGTTGGATGTCCAACCTGATCATCTCGGAGAGGATGAGGACTTAATAGGGTGAGCACTGACAGAAAGTAGGAGCAGAAAAAGTTGAGAACCATATGATTTCATTCATATGTGCAATATAAAACTTAAAGCAACAAAGAAACATGATAAACAAAGAGACTCATGGACACAGACAGTGAATTAGTGGTTACCAGAGGGAAGGGGGAGACAGGATAAGTAGATAAAGGTAAGTGAGGTCAAACCTTTGGTGACAGAAGGAAATTTAACTTTGGGTGGTGAATACACAGTACAATATACATATGACATATTATTGAATTGTACACTTGAAACCTATATGATTTTATTAAGCAATCTCACCCCAATAATTTTAATAAAAAATAGGGGAATGAATGGGCCAAAGTCACCTGAGTGTGGCTCAACCAGTGTAGAAACCCAGGTCCTCAACCATTCTCTGGGCTTGTGGTCTAGCTGTAGGAGACAGTTACAGTTAAATTCCACCTGTTGTACCAAGAATTTTGCAGTACCCCTTGCCTACTCAGAAATTCCTACACTGGAACTTCTTCTGGGCCTGCCTTCCCTAGAAGCTCCTGGTCACCAAACATGTCCACATTGCACCCCATAAACACAGCCTTTGGCAACTCCTTCTAAGGAACTGTTTTCAGCTAATAGCTAATGACAAGATTCTAGTACATGTATTGTTGCTAAAATTTTAGTATTTGAGAAGACTAATTATACTTCATCTCTCCTTCATATTTATTCTTTATAGAAATAATTCCCTAACATCTTAAATGGATAAACTGTCATAATTAAATACTATCCATCACCTAAAATTCCTTTCAGTGGACTCTATTCTAAGAACTTTCCAGATCTCAGTTCTAGCATCAGGTCAGGAATATTAGGATGAGACAGTCACTGGGATCTGAATTTCACTGATTTCTCCTTGAGGAGAGAGATTAGGTATGAGGAACTTGGTTAAGGTATGGAATAGGCAGGACAACCTGAAGGCTTTTAAGCAAGAGAGAGGTGATGAAGAAGAGGGATGAGACATGGATATGGACTAAATGTGTTCGTACACCCCCCTACACACACACACACACACACACACACACACACACACACACACACACACACACACCCACACACCCTCAAATGTCTATGTTGGAGCTCTAACTTCCAATATGGTGATATTTGGAGGTGGGGCCTTTGGGAGGTAATTAGGGTTAGATAAGATCATGAAAGTGGGGCCCCATGGTAGAATTCATATCCCTTTAAGAAGAGGAAGAGAGATCAGAAGTGAGAACACAGCAAAAAAGTGGTGTTACCTGAGGAGAAACACGTGCAGGATTCTTTGTAAAGTGGCCATCAGCACAAAGCTATCAACCCTTCTAAGATAAGTATTATGCTTTCTATTTTGATTTATAAGAATTAATAATATTTCAAGTCCCGTTTCCTTAACTAGAGAAAACAAAGGCAAAATATCTTTTCCTCTCAACCCTATATAACTTGCTCCTAAAGAGAGAAGCCACATTTAATGTTCAACATCTCAAAATTAGTTTGACATATATACCATATGCTCTCTGGAATATTAGTGCATAGTGTAGACAAGAGCCTTTAGTATTCTGAAGCAATTAATTTCACCAAAAGAGATAAAAATAATAATTCTATGAATAAAATGATGAAAATGAAGTAGTGGAGACAGCTAGGGTGGCATTTTCCATCAAAAACTTTTTTTATTTATGCAACATATTACTAAGTGATAGAAAATGATACATTCTCCATTATTTCATTTCTGTCGTTTCAATCTTTTTTAACTTTCATGTTTGCAAAACACATTGCTTTAAACATGTCGAAGACATCTGAGTGCAGTGTTAGCCGAACTTTAAAAATAAAGATGATTCATAAAGACAGCACTTGTATTTCTAACCATCAAGATAAAATTTCAAAGAAAAAAATCAGTCTTGATTATTTAGGGCTCAAGTATAAGGTAATCATCTTCAGAAGGTAGAAAGAAATCTGTCTTAACTCTCTGTCTCATTTCCTCTAGATTTATATGGCACAGTAAACCTGGCCTTGTGGGTGCTCAATCTCCCCTGTTTCAGTGATTTATTGAGTAACTGCTCACATAGTGATTTCTTTAGCCTTGGATTCCATTTGCATTGTTATGCAACAGGTTGAGCTCCTCATTGACATTTTGCTCTTCACCAGTTAGTCCTACATTCTCTCAGAGCTGATGTTTCTTGAGGGGAAGGCCACATGGTGCCTTTGTTTGGGATAGGCTGCTGCCTAGTGCAGGGCAACTGGGGGATAGCCTTTTGGCACATACTTTTGAAGAACTGATGTTGGTGTTCCAAAGAAAGAAAGCTAAAAACATATTGCTTATCTTAAGAAATTTAAAGACCCACATCATTGATGGTAAAAAAGAAGAAAAAAGAAAGAAAAAAGGAGGACAGGAGGACAGGAGCATATAGGGTAACTGTATAAACAGTGGCTATACAAGTTATTCTGTTGATATTGTTGACAAGATTCTTTTTTACATTTTGAAACAAACTTCTGTTTATAGAAAATTTACTAGAACAGTACAAAGATTTCCATTTTATATTCAGAACCCTTAGACAGTTGTCAATGTGATGTCCCATCATCCTGATACTTTAATACATATTTTCTATGAGCAAAGACATTTTCCTATATAACCATCAAAATCAGAAAATTAGCATTGATACATTATAACCATCTAACCTTCAGACCCCATTTGAGTTTTGCCAGTTTTTCCAATTATGTCCTTGATAGCAAGAGGATCCAGTCCAGGATCACGTGTTTCATTTTGTCATCATATCTCATCTTTTTAATTTCCTTCAATTTGGAACAGTTTGATAGTCTTTCATTTCTTGACACCTTTGAAGATTATAAGGCAGTCATTTTGTAGAATGCCACTCATTCTGGGTTTGTCTAATGTTTCCTCATGATTAAAATCAGATTATGTATCTTTGGCGGTAATATCACAGAAGTGACGCTGTGCCCTCCTTAGTGAATCCTATCTGGTTGCACATAATTTTTTATAGATTTTATTACTATTACTATTGACTTCGATCACTTGATTAAAGCCTTGTTAAAGGTTGGTGTCTTAGTCCATTTGGGCTCCTATAACAGAGTACCAGAGACTAGATGGCTTATAAACAAACAAAAAATATATATATTTATTTCTCCTAGTTCTGGAGGCTGGGAAGTTCAAGATCAAGGTGCCAACAAGTTTGGT
>NW_011888910.1:2072528-2080096 GCF_000151845.1 Pteropus vampyrus
TTTTTTTTGTAGCTGATAAGCAATTTGTAAGAAAGAACCTTGAGACTATGAGATTATTCATCATCAAATTTTTATTGATAGAATAATTGGTTGATATCAGTATGAATTCATAATTTCCTATTTAATTAAATGTCTTACTTAAATCTGTTACTATCATTAATTAATTTGATCTTCATATTGTCCTAGATTTTGCCAGATAAAAACTCTTCCAACTGGCTTCAGTATCCTTATTTCCTTATTTTCTGGCACAACAAAATAGTTTTGTATTTTCCTTGCCTTGATTATGGAAACCATTTCTCCAAGGAGCTCTGCTTCTTTTCAACAGAAAGTGGTACTTAAAAATCAAGATGTGGACCCTAGGTATGTTCATTGCTATTTTACCTCCTTTCAGTATTTCCCAATCTCACCTAAGTTTATCTCACTTATCATTGTTTTTGCCTTCCTGATATTCCTATGGTGAACCCCAACCATAAACCTTGAACTCCATAAGATTTCTAATCCTTGAAATTTCTCTTAATTCATATCTGAAGATACTTGAGTGAATGTGAGTGTAGGGCCAATAACATCACTCATAAAATGACATTTAGTGAATCTTCACAACATGCCCCCAAAGTGCTTTGTGTTTGGATTAGTTTTTCTATTGCTGCTATAACAAGTGATCACAATCTTAGTAGATAAAACAACAAAAATTTATTACTTTGACATTAGACATAATTACAATGACTTATACAGATATAATGATATCTTAGCCATGCTCTTCATATCTAATCTCTTCCCTCAAGGAGGAATCAATAGAATTCAGATCCTGATTACTAGTTGGTCCTAGTATTTTTGGCCTGATGACTGGCCTGGAATCTGGAAAGATCTTGAAAGGATATAGAGTCCACTGAATAGGAGCCCATCCTCCTTTTAAATTGTATTCAATGAATGGAATTCAACTATGGCAGTCATTCAAAATGTTTTCTATAAAGGGTAAATATGGGACTGAGAAGAAATATAGTTAGTCTTATCAGATATTAACATTTTAGAAAGAATGGATTTACTAGAATCTTGCCATTAGCTGTTAGCTGAGACTAGTTCCCTCAGAGTGAGTTGCCAAATGACTGTTTTTATGGGGTGCAGTGTGGAGATGTTTGGAAACCAGGAGCTTCCAGGGAAGGCAGGCCTAGAGTAAGTCCTAAAGAGAGGATTCTTTGGCTACTCAGCAGACAGCGCGAATACATGTTCTAAATTTGGAGTTAAACTTTGGAGTTTAAGAGTAGCAACAAATGTTTTAGACAAAATTCCCATATGGTGCTATTTCCCAAAGGACTGGACTTGGGTGTCATTCAATGAAGGCCAAATTATATCCCTTCAATCTACAAATAAAGAGGTATTGAGCAATGACTTTCATTTTAAAAGATTTTAGGCAAATCAGTAGGTAACAAGTTATTGGAGAAAATGAAGGAAGATTGGAATACATCGTAGGGCCTTTTGGATATGTCAGGGAACAATTACCTTCTCCCTCAAGGTGCCCCTAGGCAGGGCTCCACTGTTCCAATCTAGGAAGTGGTCCCTTTACATCCTTGTGTTTAAATAAGATGTTCGTATTCACTTGTAAAGTTGATTTATGAAAACCAGGCTTGAGTACAGTTCTTTTATGAAGTTTTTAAATGTAAGCAGTGGTCAGCTCAAATCATATGGCATTTGTCTTTCTGTTTGACTTACTCTACTTAGCACAATACCCTCTAGGTCCATCTGTGTGGTTGCAAATGCCAATTTTTTTTTTTTATAGCTGAGTAATATTCTCTTGTATATACATACCACCTCTTATCTACCCATTCATTCATTGATGGACATCCAGTTTCCCTCCATATCTTGGCTACTGAAAATGATGCTGCAATGAACAAACGTATTCACAGGTCCCTTTGAAGTAGTGTTCTGGGTTTCTTCAGATAAATAATCAGGGGTGTAATTACTGTGTTTTTCTTTGTCTCTTATTATAGCCTTTGTTTTAAGGCTATTCCATATGGTATAATTTAGTCGAAGCATTTAATCCATTAACATTTAAAGTAATTGTTGATATATATGTAGTTATTGCCATTTTATTATTCATATTTCTCCTCCTCCTTCCCCTTCTTCTTGAACTTTCTCTAATATTTCTTGTAATACTAGTTTGGTGTTAATGAATTCCTTTGGCACTTTCTTGTCTGGGAAGCATTTTATTTGTTCTTTGATTCTAAATGATAGCTTTGCTGCGTAGCATAACCTTGGTTGCTGGTCCCTGCTTTTCATCACTTTGAATATTTCTTGCCAATTTCTTATGGCCTGGAAAGTTTCTGATAAGAAATCAGCTGACAGTCTTATGGGAGTTACCTTGTAGGTATCTAATTGGTTTTCTCTTGCTACTTTTAAGAGTCTCTCTTTTCCTTTAACCATTGGTATTTTAATTATGTGTCTTGGTGCGAGTCTCTTTGGGTTCATCTTGTTTGGGACTCTGCACTTCCTGGCTTATATGTCTATTTTCTTCAACAAGTTAGAGGAGATTTTCATCATTATTTCTTTGAATAGGTTTTCACCTCCTTGCTTTCCCTCTTCTCCTTCTGGTACCCTGATGAAGAGAATGTTGATATGCCTGATGTTATCCCAGAGGCCCCCTAAACTATCAATTTTGTTGTATTCTCTTTTCCTTTTTGATGTTCTGATTGGGAGTTTTCTGTTACCTTATCTTCTAAATCACTAATTCGATCCTCTGCTTCATCTAATCTACTGTTGATTCCTTCTAACATATTGTTCATTTCATTTACTATAGTCTTCATTTCTGATTTTTTTTATGGTTTCTATCCTTTTTTTTGATTTCTAGTTCTTTGTTAAAACTCTCACTGAGTTTATCTACTCTTCTCTTAAGTTCATTGAGCATCCTTATAACCAGTGTTTTGAACTCTGCATCTGGAAGATTGCTTGTATCTATTTTGTTTAGTTCTTTTTCTGGAGCTTTGTTCTGTTCTTTCATTTGGGACGTATTTGTCTCTCCATTTTGGCTGCACCCCTATGTTGATTTCTATGTATTAGGTAGGGTTTCTATGTATTCTGGTCTTAGTAGAGTGGCCTGATGTAGTACATATCCTGTGAGGCCCACTGACACAGTCTCCCTGGTCACCTGAGCTGAGTGCTCCAGGAGTTTCCTTTGTGTGTATTGTGTGTACCTCCTGTTGTAGTTGAGCTTTGGTTGCTGTTTGCAGTTCTATGGGAGGAATTGACCCTCAAGCTGATTGGTTGTGAGGACTGGTCAGTGAGGGGCTTACCATATAGAGCAGGATTTGCTTTAGCATGGCTCTGGTGCCTGACCAGTCTGCCCATTGGGGTGTGTCATCCTCAGATGTAGCCCCAGGTGTTGCTCCAGCTTAGTCCGAAGCTGGCCACTGGGCATGCCTGCCCTGGGGCCTCCTGTGATGGGCCCCACCACAAGTCAAGTTCAGCCACAGCCTGTGGCCTCGACCCCCCACACCTCCCTGGCAAAAGTCACCAAGCAATTTACAGATGGCTGCCTTCTGCACTAAGCTTAGAGATGCCTTGAGAACCCAAGCCACAAATCGAGACTGGCTGCTATTAGTGCTCAGCTTGGGGTTATTCAGTGAGAGGTATGGGGCTTGCCAAGGCCAGATGTTGCTTTTAGGGTTTTTTAAACCTTTGAGAGATTTTAGAAAAGTCTGCAGCATGAGCCAAGATAGGCCATTTTTATGGCAAAGCCAGTGGGAGAAGCTTGGGTGGGCCTATAAGTCGGATGAGGTGGGTTCTCAGGGAATCACCAGCAGGGGGTGACCAGTCTTAGGCCTGATTGATGGAGACTCAGACTTAGTGTCTGCACCTGCACTCTGGAAGCAGGGAGGGCTCAACAAAGAGACAATGGATTGTATCAGTACTTCTCTCTGGAAGAAAGTTGCCTCTCCAGCCTTCACCCTGAAGTCAGATAATTCTCTTGCTCCCCACATATCTCTAGCACTTTTCAAGCTGCTGCCCCAGCACTGAGTAAGTTTATACACAGGCCCCTTTAGAGGAGTACCTGGAACTCTAGCTGCTTTTTCTCGCTCAGCCACAATCTTCACTGGTTTTCACAGCCAGAAGTTGTGGGGACTTCTCTTCCTAACACTGGAATCCTGGACTGGACAGCCCAGTGTGGGACTGGGACCTCTCTTCCTCCAGGAAGACCTCCACAATCAAGATAACTCTCCCCATTCTCAACTACCACACATGGGTGTGGTACCAGTCCATTCCACATCTCTGCCTCTCCTACCAGTATCAAGGTGGCCTCTTCTGTGTGTCCTCAGCTGTAGGACTTCTGTTCAGCTAGACTTCAAGTTATTCTCAATGATGGTTGTTCTGTAGTTTAGTTGTAATTTTGATGTGGTCTTTAGAGGAGGCAAGCACAGTGTTTACTTACTTGGCCATCTTGACCAGAAGTAATAAAGTGTTCTTGACTCCACCAGCAATTCACTGCTTTTGTGTGGCAGTAGTCTTCTGACTTGAATTACAAGCTAAACTTGGATGTTTGATTATACATTCACCGAGCACAGGAAGTATATCACATACATCTCATACGTCTACCCATGTCATCTCCAGGATAAGTGCTATTACTTTGCTCATAGTAAGCTCTAGTAAATATCTGTTTTAAAACATGTTTATTGTGCATATTTTATCAATATCCACCTGAAGACTAGTACCAGATGGACTGCATCCTGAAACCTAGAATATTTTCATATGGCTTTTTGCTTTACTAACAATTGGGTTATCTCGGGCAAAGCAAACTCATTTAACACTAGCTGTTATATATTGTATTAATATATATTGAATTCCAAAGACAGGCAAATATTTTCTTAGAATTATCAGTGATTTGCCCTTATTCTCATTGTTATCACCATTAAATTATTAAGAATTGACTGTTTTGTGAAAATTTCATCAGAGGTCTGTTCTGTTTGGAAGACATTCAGCTAAACTTTTATCTTATCCTTTTGGCTAATACTACTATTTTTTAGGCCAGTTGCTGTGATTTTAATTAAATGATCTTAGTACTCACAAGCCTCAGTCTGCTTAGATGGTGGATAAAACACAAACAAATGGATCTTTGACTCCATAGAATTGCCATTTACTGGAGAAATTTATTTCTTATAAGAGAGAATTCCTTATGACATACTTCCTAAAGTTGATTGAGAAAATGCAAGAGATAGGCCCCAAAACTGCTAGCTGTTGCATTTGATCCCTACTATCAGTCCAAAGTATGTTTTTTGCTTCCTCCAAACTTGTCTTGGGCTTCCAGAGCCCATCTTGAGGATAGCAGAACCCTCCAAATTGTGGAACATCCTTTGTGAGTTGAAAGTCTTGCATAACAGTTTGAGTGAGGAAGGACAGAAAGCTAGTATGCAGTTTGGTTTATATTCATGAAATCCATCAAAATATAATAAACTAGACGCTAACATCCTGTCACTCTTCTCCACATCTTTAGATCCTAGTAGGGTTCAGCCTCCATGGATTGATAGAACCATAGAGCCTTGTTTAAACTCATAGCTGGAGAAGAGCTAGAGGTTCCCTAGAAACAATTGTGATGTAGATAAACTTTGTACTTCAAATGGCCACATTTTTATATCATCTTCAATGACTAAGTCTTCCTATTCCTAATGTCCAGTTCTCTCCCAGCTATTAAGACCAGATTTTAGGAAAGGTTTTACATCATAGAGTAACAAATTTAAGCAAATTTATTGCCTTTCCCAGGGAAAAGGCATTTTAGCATTATCACTTTTTGTCCTCTATTGGAAGGGTTTTCATGATCAGTAATCAAAATGGGAATATTATAGGAAGTCAAGAGATCTTCATAGCAATCTTGATTGCTCTCCTACAGTCTTCACACAGCAATGAAAGTGATTTTTTTTTTTAAATAACTCAGTACACATCTATTTTCTAGTGACTTCTTTTCTCAATTAGAATAAATTCCAAAATCCTGAAAATAACCTACAAGACCCCACTTGATCTCCTGGCTCTCTCTGACCTTATTATTCATTGTTCCCTCTGCTCCAGGCACATCAACCTCCTTGAGGTCGCCAAGCATCGCCTCCTACAGGACCTTTACACTTACATCAATGCTCATTTCCTCACTTCTCTTACTTAAATGCTCAAATATCACTCTATCCTAATTGGCACACCCACACACCCACCTCCATCACTCTCTATCTTCTTAAGCTGCTTTATTTATTTTTTCATAGCACTTACCTCTATTTGGCATAGTCTTACAATCAAAAAAGTTTATTCAAAGCAGTTGGTTACACTGATGAGAGAACAATTAAGAAGCCAAACAGCTGTCAGAGTGAGGTAACCCGGGAGTTAGTAACAGAAAAAAGTTTCTACACCTGGATTGGGTGGCACTTAAAGAAAGAGGCCTCACCAAAACTCAGAAGCCATCTCTGAAAACTACAGCTACAGCAGGGGCTATCCAGCTCCTGGTAAGAGCTGGGAGCCATGGAGAAAACTCAATCTCTCAAGAAGCAGAGAAGAGGAGACACACATTGGTGTCTCCTTCATCTACCTCCAAAGCCTCATTGCCTAAACCAAAATAGAAGCCTGAAGGTAAAGGAGACTGGGAGTAGAGTTTCCTGTGGAACCGAAAAGAGGGTTCTGGGAGGTATGGGCTTTGGGTCTGAGAGTAACTAGGCGGTCGACAGTCACAGTAAATAAGCACATATAGTAGCTATTACTCTCCGATAAACAACCTGGATCTCAAATCAAAATGTTCGAACTCCTGTTCCTCCTCTTTCTTAGGAATTGGATCAGCAATATTAACAAATCTAGAGTGTAGTGTTATGTACTATAACCAACTTCGTCTAAATAGTAGAGACTTTATGTTGATTATTTTTTCTTAAAAACAAAAATATTCTGCCTTCCCTCAAATGAAGTAATGCACACATATGGTTAGGGAACTTCCATTGAATAAATCTGCATAAATGTGAACCACACTAGGCTCTAATTTTTGAAGCACAAAACAGCATGCTCATCAAGGCTTGCAGCTTAGTCATGACCCCTAGGGCTAGAGGGGATGACTTTTTCTCATGACTAAAACAGTGCCTGGCACCTAATAGGCACTCAAAAATTCTTTGGTAAAGAATGAACAGAACCTGGGGTTACCTCACTCAGAGCTGGTACCTTATACCTGAACAAGCTTCCTGCTTCTACCCACCATGCCTTCACTTATCTTCCCTCCAGAGACAATAATTATCACTCTAGAGACACTGTCATGTCCCACCTGGAAATATCAGCAGCCTTCTGACTGGTTTCTCCGGCTCCACTCTCTTCCCCTCTAAACCACTCTCCATCCTGCAGCCAGTAAGATCTTTCTTAAGTAAATGCCAATATCAGCAGGCCACTTAAAGTGTCTCAATAGCTGCTGCCCCATTTCCAGCCCACCCTGGGACACAACCTAAATGCCTTTGCACAGTGTTAAAGGTCCCTTTGGTTCTTAACCTAGCCAAGTCAACTACCTCTCCTGAGTGTCTCCTTGCTCCCTTAGGCTCCAGGCTTTCATTATCTCTTTTTATGGGAAGGTT
>NW_011888910.1:2081156-2094001 GCF_000151845.1 Pteropus vampyrus
GTATCCATGTATCTATATCTATATATCTGTACCTATATAAAATAAGGTAGGGAATAGAAAGGGCAGGTTCCTGGAGGTCCTTACTGAAATGATTTCCTTTTGAACATTTGTGTTTCTCTCTTCTTTGTTGTATTATCCAAGATTTCTGTGCCTTTTTTGATTTTTTTTCCTTTGGTGAAATTGTTTTGTTTTTGTAGTTGGTAACCTGATGCTTCTAAGAGTTATTCAGGGACTTATTCCATACTGGTCTCTGTGCGCCCCCATTCCATCCTAAGGCTGCTAAAACAAGGTTTGCTTCCCTTTACAAGGCTATCATATTCATGCCTCCAGCTCTGCCACATGCATCATGCTGTCACAGTAATACTTCCAGGGCCCATTTGGAAATAGATTGATTATTTTGTACACAAAAGGTGCGTCTTGGGAAAAAACAAATGAATCAAATGGAAAAATGAATTAACATCATGAAATTTACCTTACTAGCTAGAGACATGATATATTCATGAGTTCCTGAGAGACAATCCTCTTATAAGAATTCGCTATTAAGCAAGTCTGCAGTTAGGTGGAGTCAGAGTTCAGCTTAAAAGTATTTATATCTGAATGTAAAACACCCTTTGAAGGAAAAAATTTAGAACTGGAAATTTTTATTTCACGTGAAGGGTGCTGGGAATTGGCAAATGACTTGCTGCATGCATCTCTTTCTATAGCTCCTAAAATCTCTGTGATGTTCTTAAATGGGACTAGACATATGCAAAAAGCTCAATTCAGTCATATTGACATTTATTTATTGGGCACCCACTCAGTGCAAGGCATCGTGATATTCTATGGGGCTATAGAAACAAATAAGATAATATCTTTAGTTCAGATTAATAAGAAAAATAGCTATCTAAGTAAACAAGGGGAAAAAGGTTTTTGTTATTATTATTATTTTTAGGTGAGGCAACCCTTGGTCGACCTCACAGATTGCAAGGACCTTGTAAGCTTGGCCTTCCTAGGTGGTGTCCCACCCAAGTACTAACCAGGCCTGACCCTGCTTAGCTTTTGAGATCAGACAGGATCAGGCTTGGTCGGGGTAGCATGGCCGTAGATGGGGGAAAAGTTTTGTTCGGAATTTTCTGGTGATTAATCAAGGCTCACACAATCAGTGTTACTCTTACTAAGTAGGGCATAGGTGGAGCACAGACCATGGCCACTTGATTTTCAGATGACGTGCCCAAGAGATGAGAGAAATTGAGGTGTCCTGTTATACACTCTTCATTACAGAGCACAAGGGGAAACAGTGACTTCAATTACAGGGACCTACTTCTTCTTCATGGCAAATATGTTCTTCCAGATTCTAGATACAGCAAAGTGAAGTCAGAATCATTCTATTAGCAACAATATACAACCACATTGACCATTCTATATGCTAATTAGTGGCCTTACTGGACTACCTTGGAAGCTAATCACCACATAAAATATTGTGTTTTTAATGTAAAAATATTCCAAAGCTAACAACTGGGTAAAAAATTAATTTTTAAAAATGCAACATATTCTTCTGTACAACAGTACCTATAAAGGGCTTTGCCTGCAATGAGTTCTCATGTCTAAAATGAATGGTTGAGAGTAAAATTTCCTCTCACATATAATAATAGTCTAAGTATGAGGTAGATTTCTCTTGCCAAATTACAAGTGACGTTACTATGAAGAAGCCATGCAAAAAGCTCAGGCCCACTGAGCCAAGGTTGGAAAAAATAAAATCTTAAAAGATTAAATATTTTTACAGTCTTCCTCCTAATTCCAGGCTGGGAGGCTAAGGGATGAAGGTATGTGCATTTCTCTGTATTCACACCTGTATGTATAAGGAGAGAAAGAGATTAAAGAAGGCACAGGGGATTCCAATATAGGCATATAGACCAACCAAATTTTGCCTTACAGATAATATACCTGTGGCCACAAAAACAATTTACAGATTAAAACGAGCATTTAAACTAAGAACATATGTTAATTTCTAGATCACTTGGAAAGATGGCACCAATTTTAAATAAATGTGAAAGAATACAATTGGTAATTTTTCATGTTTAATAGTCCAATTTCAAAGGCTATATTATTAAAAACAAAATGAGGATCCTTTCTTGGGTATTATACTTCCTACTTCTATTTTGTTGCTCATTTTTTTAAATACAAAAGTTACACAATTGGAGTGGGGAGAGGGAGAGAGAGGTGGATAAAACACAACATCTATCCAGGCATTATACAGCAAATGTGTACATGATCGTTATCTGTGTGGGGCTGCATTTCACACCCAGATTTGGCCAAGGAGAGCTGATGGGCAGTCATGGATGTTGATGGATGGGTGTTCCAGAGTGTTGCCTGATTGTGGTTTCTTAAACATGCCACCTCCTGGGGGCAAGAAGGGCTACTTAGTGAAATGAAATACTATTCTGTCACAGCTTCCTTACTCACAATTCAATCATGAAAAATTCTTCCCCAGTGCTGTCACTGAAATCATTACATTCAGAATTAAACATGGTGTAATAGAGCAGGCGACAATACCCTGAGGTACTATTGACATGTCAGGTCTCACATTAAAACTCAGCTTTTCCATACAGTGAATATGAATAGGCCTGCAAATCTGTTTACTTTTTCTCCCTTTGGAATATATCATATATATATTCCTGTAATATATCATAATAGATGATATATCATAATATATATACTATATATACCATAATATATGATAATATATCATATATATTATGATATATATCATATATATTATATATACAGCACAATAATACACAATATATATGATATATATGATATAATACATATGATATGTATCATAATATATATACATATGTACGTGTGTGTGTGTGTGTGTGTGTGTGTGTGTGTGTGTGTGTGTGTATATATATATATATATTCCTGTAATCACTGCCAGTTCATGATTTGCTTCCATACACTGGTCTGGTGCCATATGGCCTGACCACATCATCAGTGTTGCTTACCTTTCTCCTTTTAGTCACTGACAACTCATTAGAAACATTCCCAAAGTAAATGCATGGTAGCCTGAGACCCTCTTTGCAGGCTCTTCTCTGCCAGGTCTTCTTTCTCCCCACCAATTACTAAGCCCTTGGATTCATACTTCTGTCTTACACATCTACTATCCAGCACAAACAATAAATATCTCCTGAGTCAGCCCATACTGTGTGTCAGGCATAAAGCGTTCATTATATTATAAAATCCATTTTCTTTCTATTTCCAAAACTAAATTGCAAAGAGACAAGGAAATGGAAGCTTAGACAATTAAGAAATTTGCCCAAAGTTGCACCAATAATTAATTGTGGAGTCAGAATTTGAACTTAGTTCTTACCAGCTCCAAAGCATTTTCTACATATATGACTGCTGTGGAGCTTAGTGGTTAAACTCATAGTCTCTCAAGCCAGACTGGCTGGGTTCAAATCTCAGTCCCACTATGTATGAGTTACATCACCTTGACCAAATTGTTTAATGACCCTGTGTCTTAATTTCCTATTTTGTTAAATTGGGATGTTAATAGTGATTTCTCTCCCATGGTTCGTTATAAGAATTAAAGCAGTAAATAAATAGCACAGGTATTGTCTTTTTTCCATAAACTGCGAACCCCATGAACACAGGAATCTGTCTAGTTCACTGTTGTATCCCTAGCACTTAGAATAATGCCTAGTACATAGTAGGCAACATTGTTGCATGAATGAAAAACGTTCAAACATGGTCTTTAAATTAGGACATGATTGGATTTGAAGCCAGCATGAATAAACACGCCTCTCCTTTTTTTTAAACTTTTCTTTTGTATAACATGAATTTGATAGGTCAAATTTAATATGAGTCTTTAAAATCACAAGTTGAAGTGTAATCATGGAAATGAGTAATTGTCCTAGTTATTTCAATGCTTCCAACAAAAGTGAATGTTAGTACAAAGGTGATGCTGAGGCTCATAGCACACAGCACATAACTTCAGATACGTTCTCCTAGTTCTTTGCTATCCCTGAAGGAGTATCCTTATGTAATTCTTTTAAAATTCCTTTCATCCGTTTTGTTTAAAAAAATCTAAGTCTGTTATTATTGCATAGATTTTATCTCTAAAAGTTTATTTTTACTAAACGTGTGTCATATTTAATACTGTGTATTTTAAATCCAAGCCAGTATTTAGTAGCAATAGCTGCCAGGAGCTACTGTAATAAACGAATTATGGCCCCATTTAGCAAGATTGCCTTTGATGCCTATACTTCAACATTGATGGGGGCTCCAGAGAACACCAATGCTCTGGAGAAAAGGGCAACCTCGCCACCTCCCTCCCCAGTTTGAACACGCTCAAAAAGAAGTAAACATAGGAAATATGGGGATAAAGTTGTCTTTGAAACAAACAGCTTTTACAAGTGGAATTTCATGCAGACTTTTGGAGGCTTATCCCCATGTAGTCCCAAGAACACCACCTACACACTGTCACACTTTAGCAGAAAACCATTTTTAAAGTTTTATCAAATTTATGATGATGTTTATTCTGAGTAATGATTAACTGATACCCCTAACAAATAGCAAAGCACTGGGGTTTTAATTTTTCTCCCTGACTTGCACTATGTAAATTATTATTTTCATTAAGGTTAAGTATCTCACAGGATTACACAGCAGTAACTTATGCAAACACCTCCTCAGGATGCTCCATCTCCAACATCATACCTATTGACAAATACCTTAAAAACTTCAGTAGTTGAAGATGCTAAATGAAGCATCATTTTTGTTTTAATGTAGGATACTCTACTTTTTATATAAAACAATTGGCATGAATGAATAACTTTTGCTCTTGAATTTTCTTCTGTTTACAATCAAAATAACCTAAAGACAGTCTAAAATGTATTTTTCTTCATTTGGAGAATTAAATGTCTAGTATATTTTGAAACAGTTTGCAAATGACAGATTTGCTCCAGTTTCAATTATTGATGCATTGGATTATCCTATAAACTAAACTGTAAATTAAATGGCAAGTTAAAGAGTTAAAAACTGCTGTGAGGTTGACTTTCTATATACAATGAAGACTTTGATTTTTCAGGAACCCATTGGTGAAATTTAATTTTGAAGTTAACACATGAAATAAAAATTTGGTCCAAAATGGTAGCGATAAAGATAAATAAAATTTACCTTGAGATAGCTTATACTTAAAGTATGATGAGCCTGGAAACATGTAAAATGCCCTGATGTTTAATCATCTATAGAAATAACAGCTGAAAATTTGTTATGCATGAAAAATTACAGGCAAAACATCTTTCTTGTGTGATTTTAATTCATCCTTAGGTAGTATTACTATCTTCATTTACTGATGAAGAAAAAGAGGAGGAAAGAGAGACTTGTAAAGGTTAAGTAATTTGCCAAAGGTTGCAAAGCTAAGGAAGTAGCAAACCAAGAGTCAGACCTAAGTAATTTGCCTCTGAAGCCTGAATTCTTGCCCATGACGTAGGCCTAAGTCATTGAGACTGGCAGTAAACACATTTTGATTGAATATAGAAATGGTTACATTTAACAACCTTTACGTACAATCCTATTATAGATGATAGAACAAATAATAAAATTACATTCAGAATAAACAAAAAAAAATTACTTTATACCCCTAACTTTTTAGAGGACAGAATTTCAGGGCAAGACAACTTCACAGTATACAGCTCCACTTTGCATTCCAGATTAGCATTTTCACATCTTATTTGAATTTATTGGCTTAACCAACCGATAAAAATCCTTATAAGTACCTTTTTTTTTTTTTTTTTAATCTAGACAGGACAAATCTGAGCCTCAAAGAAGTTAAGAAAATGGACTACCATCATGTAGCTCGCGGGTAGCAGAAATGAAATTCAACCTAAGTCGTATGATTTCAAGTCTAACAAATTATTTTTCACCTTCAGCTATAAAACAGCAGTGTGAGAACAAAGTCGTTCTGTGAAATCTACTCAACGCTACCTCTTCTTTCTTCTCAAGGTCGCTACCCTCAGGAGAACAAGGGAACCTACGTCCCAGTTCCTATCGTTTCGGAACTGCAAAGGGGCAAGTGGGGGGCCAAAGTTGTCACGAGAGACGACAGGTCTGTCCGGCTGTCTATCCAGTCTTCGCCCAAGTGCATTGTGGGAAAATTCCGCATGTACATTGCCGTCTGGACCCCCTACGGAATAATCCGCACCAGCCGAAACCCAGAAACAGACACGTACATTCTCTTCAATCCTTGGTGTGAAGGTAAAGGGCGGGCATTTATTTTTCTCATTAAAAAAAAAATAGTTTATATGTTTACAATGCATCCTTTTTGGAGAATTAGCATAACTATTCTAGAAGACCTGTTCCTTTTCTATATGCACTGTTTTCCATGATTAAAAGAGAGAAAAAGGTGCAAAATTTGTCCTCAGTGTATATGAGGACAAAATTTGTTTATATAAAGTTAATGCTGCTACACATTTGTTGCAGGCAATTGAATATTGCTTAAAGTTGCACAATTAATTAATTGTCCAGCTATATGTTGATGGCATCACTTCTGTGTTTGCAATTGCTCTGTGAACAAAATAGGCTTATTAAACCTGACTTTCAAAACTATTAAGATCTATAATTTGGCTTCAGAAAAACACATTAAAATTGATCCTGTACATAGTGGACCTAACTTCTCTATCTTCCTAATTCAAGAACAGCAAGCCTTAATATCTAAAGGTTCCTACACATTTATTTATATGCATAATGGATGCAAATTTCACAAGCTATACCTCTGGATATGCAAACATGTAACTTTATTTTAAAATAATACAACTTAATTACTACTGCTATTTTGAGTCTTCTTTCTATCTGCTGCAGAAGTTTAATCTAGTTATATTTAAATAAACTTGGTCAAATCTAGGATTTTCTCTATTGATTCAATTTAAAAACTCAGTCACATACAATATTTTCTTCCCATCCTCATCTCTACCTCTCCTATATCTGCCTCTTGCTTCAATACTTGGCATAGAGATGATTTTAAGTTCTAGAGGCAGATGCAAATGTTGCAGTAGCTTTGGTGGAAAAGGGCTCACTTTTAGATCTTAAAAAAAATATATTAAAACACATAAAAGCTTATATGGGGCAGGAGACTTCTCACATCATCTTACATCATACGCACTGCTCTCTAAAACTTCCAAAATGGGTCTATATTATTGCTAATTTTGAATGATTCTTGTTTGTGAGAGTTGCATTTAAATCAGGGTTGATTTGGACTTACACATAGATAATAAATGAACAACATTTTCTACTCATATATAACATAAACCTGGATCCTACTGACCTTTACTTTGAATTATCTATTTCAATAGCATTGGCAGAGGACACTGAGCTAACTTTATACTCACTACTCACCACTCCTATAATCTTGTATCCAATAATCTTATCTATGCGACAGATGTTCAAGGTTGATAGCAAAAGGAGATGTTAACTGGGCCATGTGCAGTTAGTTCAAAGGTGCACTCCTGTTTGTAGTAATCTTGTCTACCAGATAGGAGACATTCTGCAACTGAGCGAATAGGATGTTATTTACAGAATTGGAAAAGACTGATGGAAGTAAGTAAACTAAGAATTTCAAAACTGTTAAATTGGAGATAACTTTAGATACCAAATAGAAATGACAAGTAGGTATCCTGACATATGAATCTGAAGAAATAGAGATATAAACTTAGGAGTTATCTGCACCTAGGGAGAAAATATACATAAAGAAAGAAGGAAGATGTAGTATCAAGCCCTAAACAACACCAGCATTTAAAAGTCTGATACAGACGGAATCGGCAAAGGAGTCAAAGATGGAGGAGTACGTAGGAGATGATATATTGTTAGAAAATTGAATTTTGAAAATCCACACTTATAAAATAAATAAACCAGGAGTGTGTTATTGACTTTCCTTGCATTACAAAAAAGAAAATCATATAACTATCCAACACCCTAACATATTTAAAGAATGATATAATTTGTCCAAACTTTGGTTTGTTTGCAGTTTTCTGGATTATATCACCTGTGTAAAATGGGGTACACAACTACATGCATTTTAATTTGTGTGACCACTCTTCTAGTGGTGAAAAGGGTTAGTCATGTGGTCTGACATATTCACTTTGCAGGAGAAACATTTCAGAAGTGGATAGTCTAATAACCTTTGACTATCTGATTACATCCTTGTCTTCAGTTGTATCCATGATAAGCAGCTTCTGGGTACTTCTGTTCAAGAAGAGTCACCTGGATATAGAGATAACATGGCCTTAATGTTAGATTCTGCATTACAGAAAAGGAGCAGAGGAACCTCCCCTAGGTATCACTGACTGGAAGAAGATGAGAATAAAACCAGAGAGATCAGTTTGAAAACTGGGCACAGGACAAAGATGATCATGGACTGGACCGCAATGATAGCAATGGAGATGAGAAGGGAATGGATTGGAGATCCACTTTGGATTTAAAACAGAAATTGCAGAGAGATTAAACATGGGAGGTAAAGAAGAGGGTAGAATCAAGAGTAACTCTGGGTGTCTGGTTGACCAACAGAGTTGATGGCAATGCAATTTATTTTCAGAGCTGGGAAGACTAGGGGTAGTGAAGGGGAATATGTAGGGGTGAAACTAAGAGTTACATCTAGAAATGTTAATTTAGAGATACCTGTGGAACATCCAAGTGAAAATGTCAAGTAGGCTCTTGAATAAGTGAACCTGGAGATCAAAGGAGATGGCTGAGCTAGTGATGTAAATATTGGCACCACCAGGAGCTAGTGGGGATGTTTAAAGAGGAGCAAAAATAGACTTAGTATCATCAACAGAGTCTAGACAAAGGAGAAGAGTCTAGACTGAGAAGAAGTAGCCAACATTGTGAAGAGCATGGTATCACAGAATCAGATATATGGGTTGATTCAAGAAGACAGTAGTTAGCTTTTTGGAATGCTGCTGGTGAGTTGAATAGGATAAGGAAAAACAGTGGTCATACATTGTGAAAATACAAAAGTAATTAGGGAACTTAAAGGGATTGTTTTACCAGAGACAGAAGCTGGAAAGATGGGCATGGGCTGCAGTGTAATAAGAGTTGAAGAAGTGGAGATAGCAGGTATTGTCATTCTCCTCAGGAAGACTTCTCGTAAAACCGAGATGGTGACATGAAGATCAAAGGAGATCTTTTTTAAAAGACTGGAGAGAGTGGGCATAATTTTATAATGATAGAGACAAACCAAGAAAAAGAGAGTGTGCTGCCCAGAGAGGGCAGTGGTTGATATTCTTGGCTTCACATTGGAATCACCTGGGGAGCTCTAAAAACTACTAATGTAGTCTGCCCACCCAGACATTCTGAGGTAATTTGTCTGGAGCTTTAGAGTTCTTAAAAAGCTCTGCAGGTGACTCTTGGAGCCAGGGTTGAGTAGCACTGACTTTCAGAGTGAAATCCTTGAGTGGATGAGATCCAGGAAACAGATGAAGGGCTTGATAGATGGGGCTATCCATCCTCTACTGTGACAAGAGCAAAGTAGGAGATGGGCAAAAGCACAGGTTTTCTAGATTCCACTGAATCAAGGAGGAGAAGGAGAATGACATTGTTGCCATTTAGTACTCTTTTTCTCAGTGAAGTGTAAAGCAAAGACATCTGTGAAGAACGAAAAGAAAGGAGGGAGTATCGGAGGCTTGATAGAGAAGACATGAGAGTTGGAAGTGGGAAGCAGGCTTATTACAGAAACATGGCAAGTGGGTTCTCCCTGCTCCCCAGAACACAGGGGAAACTCTGCAATTGTCTTAATTCTTGGCCTATGAAAGGTCAAATATTTCTGCAAATGCCTTGGGTATTTCTGTCCTTATGGCCATTTCTACCTCTAGGAATCTCATTTCTCCCAGTGTTGACATCTATGCTGCCTCAGAAACAACAAAAACAGTCCCACAAAACATATATGAATGTCTAGACATTTTTGCAAATTAATGTGGAGGGTGAGGGAAAAAAGATTTACTTTAGCTGTCAAACTTGGAGCACATCTGAATCACCTAGAGGACTTGCTAAAACAGATTTCTGTGCAGTACCCTCAGGTCAAATGGATCTTGGATGAGGCCTGAGAATTTGCGTTTCTAACCAGTTCCCAGGAGATGCTGATGCTGCTGGGCTGGGACCTCACTTAGAGAACCGCTGGTTTACATAATAATCTCAAATCAATAATCACAAAATATAGGAGAGTGTATTTACTGTTAAAATTTTGTGAACTTCTCCCTAATCGTAATTTTAATTTCTCTCCATCTTCTTGCCTCTTCTCTCTCTCTTTCTGTTCTTCCTTGTACTCCAAACTTCTCTCCCATCCTCTCTCAGGGGCAAATTATCTTTCTTCTGTCATGCAGAGCAAAAAGTTTAGCAAGCTTTTTGATTTTGCTGTTTTGGCTTCTCCAACAATCAGGCTTTTAGGGACCACACACTTTTTGAAGACCAGTTTGTCCAGAAAAATTCTGGTGCCAGCTTTTAAGAAAACAACTTTTTATATTTTTATGTCAATACTTACATCTTTCAGAGAATGTTTATGAAACCACACTCACTGTGTGGTTTTCCCAGCCTAGAAGCTAAGGCATGACCCCAAAAGGGATATGTATCATGAAACCCACACACAGTCAAATATATCGTAGCCTGAAAATCAGCTGATTTTGTGCTTGCATATGTTAATTCATAATGAAGGACTCTTAGAAATATGGTCTGACAATTGGAAAGCAGTTAAATAGAGAGAGCTTGGGCCATTGTCCAAGGGGAAAAGGTAACAGAAGAGGAAATCAGAGGTTGTCAAAAGAGAGCAAGGTAAGCAAGATGCTGAAAACAGCACACTCAATGTAGAAGTGACATCCAAGGTGGTGTAGGACGCTGGGTTGAAATTATATGTGCACATATAGTAATTATTGATTTAAAAAAATGCTCAGCTGTCTTCCTGGAAGCCTTTCAGCTTGCTTTGTATTCATAGGCAATCTATCCTCCTTAATCACTAAATCATTAGTGGGGATCAATACCACACTAGTAAGGACAGGGGTGGATGCAGGGAGAATTATCGGCTAGTTTTTTTCAATTTAATGGTGCTAACTGGCTTCAGACCCATTCCATGAGGCAGCTCTTCTCCAGAGGGTTGGAGAGAGAACTGTACCCATAAAGGCAACAGTGAGTTGGACAGTTACTGTGAATTCGTCTTGTTTTTCTGACCACTCAGAAAGTCTAGATCATTGGATGTATTTTACTATTTAAATTCAGAATGTTTTAGATTGCTCGTCTAAACTTAGTGCCAGATAGTATGTCCTGAAAGATTTAGATGTCCCATATCTATGCTTCATACTCTATCTGGGGCAGTATTTGATTGGGCATTGGTCTTTCTTCTCTTGATGATCCGTTTCTGCCACATTTCTCATCACTGATTTCCCTTACCTCATTCCGCTTTGTATCCTAATACCTAGCAGAGTGCCTGGTACGTAATGTTCAATGCATTGATTTAATAGTTCTTAGTAAATGCTTTTAGGTTCACTGCACCTATTAACCTATTATCACAGATCAGTTATAAATGTAATCTCACACCATCTTGAATAAAGTCAAAAACATATATAGTGTCTGTGGGATTCTGTTTGTGGGAACAAGTGTATGTAGATTTTTCTCTTAATAGCTGACACCAAGTTAACATTTGGTATTTCTACCTTTTTATTCAATGTAATTTTTGTATTTTCTTTGAAACAAAGAAATCAATTAAACTCAATATAAAGAAATCAATAAATTTCTAATATCTGGATGCTTTTAACAGACAGTAAAAAAATATATAACCAGCTTATATTTTATTATGAAATTCATCCTTATACTATTTGCTTTATAATTTTACATGTCTTTGGGGCCCTTTGGTACAGAATGGAGTAATTTGCCAGAACTGGTGTTCCTGGGCTAACAATGACCAGCACCCTTTTCTCTCAGATACCCTTGTGTCCACACCAAAACTTACACACTAAAACTAGAGCCATTCATTCAGTCAGTCCAATGCTTAAATATTGATAGTATGTGTCTTCCCATACCCAGGACAACATAATTACCCATGGGTAATACAACGGTGTTATTTATTCATTCACAAATATTTAAGGGTCAATGCTAAATTAGGCACTGTGGATATGATGATGAAAAAGACAATCTTTGCCCTCATAAAGCTTCTAGTAAAGGTTTAACAAATGAACTACTAATAAAAACAAATTACAATCTGAAAAGTACTAAAATAAGTCATGGCACAAAAATATATAATGGAGGCATTGGCTTAGCTAGGGAGTGGGGAGAGAGACCAGCCAGTGGCTCATCTTTGTAACTTCTCTAGTCCCAAGTATAGTGCTTGCATACAATACCAAGTGAATATCATGCAACGTGTCCTTACAATTACAACGAAGCCCAGAGAGCACAAAATAAACATTTTCAATGGCATATAGGTGACCCCAGATTCAAGGACCAAAGCTGTTTATGAGATGTTTCTGGAAGGAGCAGGTTTGAAAGGATCTAATTCAGAATCACGTGAATTTGCCAATTCAGGTGGTTTACAATTCCTTATATGTGTAGTTTTTCATATTCTTCAAAGAATGCTGATAGCCAATATCACCCTGTATTTTGTGTTTTGGAAAGCAGAATTCTTCTCCCATTCAGCTTAGCATGATGCTAGGCACAGAGTTAATGCTCAGTGACTTGTTTACTGAATTGAATTGATAATTATCACTCTGAGAGGCAGAGAAAGGATTATTAGCCTTAGATTTCAAAAGAGAAAACAGACACTGTGGTGTTACATAAGTTTCTCAAGTCATATAGAAAATTAGGAAACAAGCTAGAGCTAAAACTTGAATATC
>NW_011888910.1:2094386-2099310 GCF_000151845.1 Pteropus vampyrus
AGCACAAATCAAATAAACTTCCTAAATTGATCTGAGCTGTAATGTAATGCAACATGTTTACAAGATACATAATTGGATCCAAATATTGAGGAACCACTTGCCTGTGTTTCATGGATTCATTCCATTCCAGGGTTAATAGGGACAAAGTCTGGCCTCTAGAGTGGCTATATCAAGCTATTTTAGGAAGATAGTAGCTTTGGAACCTTCCAGAAAAAAAAGCACAGACTCTGGAAATGCTATTTCTTAATATGCTCCAGTGTTCTCCAGTTTCCATGGACAGGTAGTTATTCTTAATATGCCTATAGCACACACAGACTGCTGGAGTTCACCACCCCTTCTGATTTACTTTGAAATGGAAAAACATATCATGATGACACCAATCTGGAATCACATTTGCTCCGCAGATGAAGCCACTCCCTCAAAGAATGATAACACTTGCCTGGCATAAGTCTTCCCTCTTTCTTTAGTGATATTCAGCTTTTATATAAAGGGGAGGCAAGTAGAAGTTATTCCTAATCTCCTCACTCAAAATTTCTCCGTTCACTGAAAAGGTGACATATTTTGCCTTTTTGAAGGACAAAGCCATTATTTCTTCTAAAGGATTTGATACAAAACCAAACTCTGATTTTAACTGTTAGGCACTCTCTTCAGAGACAACTTGTATGATAGCATTCCTGGCCACTATAGCTTTTTTTGATCCCAAATTCACTTTGCTAGACTTGACTTCAATGACTTTGGAAAGGGGACTTGCTTTAACTTTGAATAGCATGTAAATAAGCAAAAGGAATTTTTCAGTCCAGGTGGTGATGAATAGCTCTCCTTCTCCCAAAGAGGTTACACAGATACTAAAATCAATAGACTCAGCATTCATTTTTACATGTTTGTTATAAACTCTTACTTTCTCTGGGTGTGGTGGCAAGTGGTAAGTTCCAAGAGTACCTAAAATCAGCCCTATGACTGACTCACAAAATTTCTCAGCCCACAATTTTCTCTTTTTCTACCAGAGGAACAGTAAAATAAATGAGATCATCCTTGTTTACTACTTGTCTCATGTTAGTCACCCTGGTTATTTACAAGGCATATTGAATGTCTGTTTTGGTGGCAGAGCTGTTGGGTAAAGTGGATGGAGGTATCATGTCACATTCACCAAAGATGACATGCAGAATCTGTTTTCCTCTCAAGTGTTATGCTGGTGATCGTTTGCCAGAGATCACTTAGGATTAAGAAGTTGTCAGCAGATCCACAATGCTGCCTCTCTAACTTTATGAGCTATCTAGATCCAGCTTTTTCTATCAGTTATCACATATTTGAGAAGTATAACTCTCAATCACCACACTTATATCCAAGTGTGTGTGTGCCTTCTAACTCTTCAGATTGTTAGGTTTTAGGACAATGAGTTATTGGTTAGTTTGTTTTTCCTTTTAGTAGTATCCTTCATTTTACTAAGTGGAGAATAATTTTTCCTCCTGGATTAGTAAAGTCCCACTATATCTCTTAAAAACAAACAAAAGCAACACCAGAAAGCCAACAACAAAAATCTCCAGAGGCAAATGATTAAGTTTTCCTATTTTTGATAGCCTATCAAACAAAGAGAGTTTTTTGGAGTTTCCATGGTGGCATATTATTTTTTTTATCTAAGCTTTGAATAACTGTATTTTAAAGTGACAGAGCTGAATAAAAATGAAAAATAAAGCTCTGCTTCCCACCCTCAATCTTCTTTTAAAATCATAAATAAATTTAAAATTTAAATCAAGACTTCCCATTTGACTTCCTTGCCTCGTTGAGAATTCACGATCATACCTGCCCATTTTCAGGGAAGATTTATTTCAGCTGCTAGAAGGAAAAGAGTTGCCTAGTTTTGAGCTACAGAACTCCTCCCTGTGCATAGTGTGCCAGCTAAATTTATAACTTCCCATCAATAGTAACCAAAAACTCAAAGGTAAATCCTTCATTTTCTTGGATTTCTCTCTCACTCTCTAAACTCCAGACATCCATTCTCATCTCTCATTCTTGCAGTAGGCATTTATGGTGTCATGTTCCCAGGCTCTCTGATCTGAGTGCTGGGAAGGAACAGTGACCTAATTCTCGAACTCGAGAATCACAGTCCATTTGGGAGACAGCTTACTATTCAAATATTGTCTTCACCTTTTATTAAGACTATGGCTTCGGGAAAGTTACTTTACTTATTATCTCTTCCTCAGTTTCCTTATCTATAAAATGGGGATTATATAATACCTTTCTCTTAGAGATTTTATGAGTTTTAATGAGTTCATTTGTATTTGTACCGCACCTAGAAAGTTCTGGGCACATTGTAAGTACCAAACACATACTTGTTCAATAAATAATTAAATCACAAAATAATCTTCTTATGGTGTGATGGATGTTACCACAGAATAAGGCTTACTCCAGCCTGTGCTGGTAAGAAAAGAGTACGAGGAGACTTAAAGAAGGAGGAAAAGTTATGATCATATGATGATGTTTAATAATGGCATTGATAATAAAAGAGAACACAGCCATATTGCTCTTGAAGAAAAGTTAATACATAAAAGTTAAATTTAATAACCTCTTATTAAAATGGTAGTTACACTTAAATGCAACCACATTTAAAAAAAATAACTTTTTTGTGATAAAAATCTTATTATAGAAGTAATAATAATGAAAGCATAAAAAGAACTCAGAGATCTACAAATCAGATACACTTAACATTTTGGTGTATTTCCATCCATTTAATATATTTTTTAATGTTTTTCATTTTCAACTGACAATT
This sequence comes from Pteropus vampyrus, assembly GCF_000151845.1. NCBI lineage: Eukaryota > Metazoa > Chordata > Mammalia > Chiroptera > Pteropodidae > Pteropus > Pteropus vampyrus. The sequence continues at coordinate 2,097,154 of NW_011888910.1, forward strand.
AATTGAATACATTGTCCTTTTGAATATATATATATATATATATATATATATATATACACTCACATATAGTAAAAAGTGGACTTTCCCTTTTTATCCTCCAATCCTAGAGAATCTCCAGAGAAAAACAACTGTAACTGTGTTTATGATTTCAGATATTTTGCAATAATTTTACGTTAATGTCCATATATACATCTATAGAGTTTGGATTATTTTAAACAACAAATGGGATTATGTTATGCATGTTACTCTATGCCTTTCTTGCACAATTATCTTGGAGAGTTTTCTATTATCAGTACATAACATTCTTTTTCATGACTTCTTGATATGGTTGTATAATTAATATGGTCTTTTATTTACAAATATCTATATTGCTTCTTATTTTTACCATAGCATACCATGCTGTATTAAATGTTTCACATATATTTCACACAAATGTATTTCTGTAGAATAGATACCTGTAAACAGCATTGCTTGGTCAACGTGAATTCATGTTTTAGATTTGTATAGATACTGCCAAGTTACCCTTTAAAAAGGCTGCAGTACATTATAATACAGCCACAGTACACAAGAGTATCCATTTCTTCATGACCTCATTGGCACTAGGTGTTACCGTTTGCTTTAAAATTTGCCTATATAGTAGGCAAAATATGGCATTTTGTGGTTATTTTAGTTTGTTTCTCTCTAATTATTAGTAAAGTTGAGCGTATTTTAATATATTTATTGAATGTTGTATTTCTTGTGCATTTCTGGGACAATTTAAGTGAGTTAAGGGTTTGCAGGAAGAAGTATATATGCATCTCTTAAATCTATCAATAAATTTTGATATAGTAAGAGAAAGAGCTCTTACTGAAGTTTTTTTCCCACATGGCTGGCCAGTTGTCAAAACGTCATTTATTGATCAGATCTGCCATTACTGTTTTTAAATGCCATCTATATCATATACTAAGTTTTAATATATATATCTAACTCTATCCACATATTTATCTATTACTGTGCCAAATCAATTTAATTACAGCTTTGTTTTAGTTAGTTATAATTGCAGTAATGCTTCATCAGAAAGAACCAGGAAATCTTACTGGCATACAACAATAAGCATTTAATCTCATAGATCTGACACTTGACTATGGTTGGGCTAATGTAGATTGAGCTTGACTGACCAGATCTGCTTCAGGTGGGAGTAGCTGGAGAGGCTCTACCTGTTATTGCAGGATTGTGGAGATGCTCTGCTCCATGTGTCTCTCATCTTCCTGTGACTAGTGGACTTGCTGGAGTATGTTTTTCTCATGGTCCTGGCAGAAATGCAAGAGTACGTGCTTAATTGTGCAAGGACATCTCAAACACTTACTTGCATCACTTCTTCTAATACTCCTTTAACCAAAGTAAGCCCAAAGTCAAGAGGGGGATATTTCTGCCTAGAGACAAAGATGGCTATTTACATGGCAAAGGACATGGATACAGGATTGGGTGAATTGGGGTCAAAAGTTCAATTTGTCATGGGGCAAGTCCCCCAGTTTTTCTTCCTTTTTAACATTTTACTTATTGGCTATTCTTTCACATTACCTTTTCAGATAAACTTTTTAATCTGCATGCAGAGTTCTAAAAATCAAAGTGGAATGTTAGTTGGGTTTGTATTAACTGTACAAACTAATGTGCGTAGAATTTATATCTTTACAATATTAAATCTACACATCCAATTAGAAACATTTTGAATGTTTTCATTTATTCAAGTTTTCTCTTATATCCTTTGGCAAAGTTTATTTTTCTTATAAAGATTTATAACTTTTCTTATAAAAATTTATAAATTTATAACTGTAAAAACTCAAAAGCACAAAGAATAATACAATGACTATCTATTTATGTATCTTCCAGATTCAACAGTTATCAATATTTTGCCACATTTGCTTCATTTATTTTTTCCATTATATTTGCTTTAGTATTTTCAAGCAAATTCCAGCTGTCATGTTATTGTATCCCTACATATTTTAGCATGCATCTTTAAAAATTAGACTTGTATATGTGCGCACATCTTTTTGATGTTTAGATTTATCAATAGGATCAGCTTTTATCATTTTCATCCATCGACTATGAAATTCCCCATTAGCCTTTAACAAATTTTAGTCTAGATCCATTATTTCATTAAGGATTGCAAATGGTGGC
>NW_011888910.1:2100670-2104761 GCF_000151845.1 Pteropus vampyrus
GTCAAACCCTTAACTGCTTCCATTCTTATTTAAAATCAGTCCAACTATTAGTCTACAGCTGTAGTACTAAGTATCATGCATGCAAGTTATTAAAAAAAGAAAACTGAAAGAAAGCCTTTCCCCTGCTTTCATTTTAAGTAATAATAATAAAAAAAATTAAGGAAAGCTATTCCTAAATCTAGAATGATTTGCAAATGAATATTATGTAACAAATGCCTTAAAGTTAGGATACAAGGTTTAAATTCTTATTTCTTTGATTTTGCTTATGCATTCCTTCTCTTATCCTGCAAATCTTGGTTTCTAATGTCATTAACTCAATCTGCTTGTTATATTAGTTTCAAAATAGCAATAGCGATATTATTACTAATAATATTACTAAACTGTTACTAAAACAGTTTACCCTTTTTTTTTTTTTTTGCTTTTTGCTTATTTTTCAGTTTTTCTTATCTTTATGTTATATTCTGCTGGGAATGTACAGTGAAATTGCTCTGTTATAAAGTAACAAAGTAATTTTCTGTGGTGACATGGTGATGTTCATTTGTTTCATTTTGGTTTCATTTATTTAGAAAGTGCTTGGTCTTTCATTATACGTAGTTTTGTTTTATAACTTTACAAAATGTTTACATGACTCCAAAGTCAAATTTACAAAACAAAACAAAGATACTTTAGAAAGAAAGTCTAACTGCTAATCCTCCCTACCCCTGAAATAATAACTTTGTTAATTTTTGGTTTATCTCTACGTTTTAAAATATAAACACCTGTGTATACAAATATGTACCTAACCACCTATTTACCTCCTTTCTTTCTTAGATAAAAGATAATAAATTATATATACTTTTATGCACCTTGCCTTTTTTCATCTAACAACAGATCCTAGATATCTTTCCATAGCAATACTTTTCCAATGTCTTTAGACAGCTGCATACTGCTCAATTATATGGATAACCATACTTCATTCAATCAGTTGTCTTTGACAGATATTTGGGGTTTTTTTCCCAGTACTTTGCTATTAGAAATAGAGCTGTAGAGAATACCTTTGTGTGTATGGCATTTTAAGTGTTTAGGATAGGTCTCTAGAAGCCAAAGTACAAATGCAAATGCAATTTTGCTAGATATTTCTAATTTCCCCTCCACTGGTGTATAAAATTTTGCATTACTGCAAGACATATATAAAGGTATCCTTTTTTCCTGCTCAGTGTTCCAGTAGAGTATACTGTCAAATTTTTGCATTTTTGACAGTCTAAAAAAATGAGAAATAATATTTTAGTTGTAGATTTAATATTTCACATTTTGTTTGAGCAATTTAAAAAATATCTTTGTGTGTTTAAGAAAAATTTAAAATTTCCAATCATATATTTAATCTTTTTTTTCGTTCAATGTCTAAAAATAATATATGTGATCTTCTTCAGAACGTGACAGGAACCTTTGCAAACATTTACTTTTCCATTCAACCCTTATCCTTCCTCTGTTGAAATCATCTGGAATTTTACTTTCATGCCATTAATAATGTTTTACATCATTTCTCAATACTTTTTTATTGATATTTATAATGCTTTTATATTTGTATCTTTCTCATTTAGTTAATCTCTGAATAACTTTTATAGAGAAGATGTGCAAGTAATCTAATTTCTGAGTCCTTTCATGTCCAAAAATGCCTTTTGGTTGACTTTCATTTGAATCACAGTTTTGCTAGGAAAGAATTCTGGATGCAAAATCAGTCATCCCTTTAGATGTCCATGATATGATTCATTTGCCTTTTAGCATCCAATAATACCTAAAAAAGGTGTGCTATCAAAAAAGAAAATTTTATCTATAAAAATATTACTGTATATGCTTATATATTTTTCCTTTTAAACCTTTGCAGTTCTTGGAAACAATTTAGTTAAAATTGTTTTTATGTATATATGTTCGCAATGCCTCTTCTGTGAAATAATTTTTCCTTTACTAACTTTCTTTTATATACTTTATAATTTTTAAATAATTTTTGTGTTTTCATATTTATCAATCAACACATTTATCAGTTTATTGGAATTTCTTACATATAAGGGAAGTTTACTAACAATTTCTGTCGTTGTAAATGTTTCCCTAGTTTGTAATATACTTTAAATTTTATTATATTTGAAAATCAAGTTTACATTTATATTAAATAAAATGCATTAATCATTTTCTTTTTTATTTTTTTGTATTATTTTATTTAGATAAAACTTTCTTATCTAGAGATGAAATATATATTGACCTTTATTTCATTCTAGATTTCTTTTGCTTTCCATTTTTAAATTCGGATTTTAAATTAATTTTCAGTTTATTTTGATGTTCGGAAAATTTACTTTTACCAACCAATCAACTTTCTCAGTTGAATTTAATGAACACTCTAGTCATCCCCTTTGGTTTACAAAACTTCCTTATCGTATATTAATTTCATACATAGATATATGCACATTGTAACATCTATTTCTAGGTTATCTGTTTGGACTAATTAATCTTGTTTTATACCGACTATAATAGTTCTATAATCCAATCTTATGGAACAAGTCCATAAACATCTCATATTATAAGGAAAACCTGTTTAAAACTTTCTTAAATGGAACTTCTAGACCTCAGTGGTCATAAGAGGAGATTTCTATTTCAACAGCAGGCATTTTAAACCCAATTGGCTAGGATGTTTATCATTACAATAGTCACAACAGTTAAACTACTATTAAAAAAGAATAAAAACAAAAGTAGCCTTTCCTTTTCGGGACATTTGATAGCATCTGGTGGAAGGCCATGTGCATGCAAATGGTCAGTGCCCTTTTATATATACCCTCACATTATTTTCTTTTAAAATAAAGGTATTCATTCATGCTTTTACCCAGAAATATTGACCTCAAACTCAATTATCAATTCTTTCTGTGTTATCCACTTGGAAATGAAGCTGTCATTTTCTTTTAGGGGCCATTGGCCTATATAGAGATTGCTGATAAAACCATGGCATTCTGCCTCCAAAACCTGGCAAGGCCAACAGTTTGAGACATCAAAGCTTACACTTGCAAGGGCTGAGGGAAGGCTGCAGGACACTTGTCATTTGAGTCAAATTCTTCTAGAAAGATAAAATGACTTTAGTAGGAAAGAACTATTGATACGTGCTACAAGGATGAATCTCAAAGTAATTAGACTGAGCGAAAGAAGCTACACCACCCAAAAAGTACATACTGTATGATTCTGTTTAAATAAATTTCTAGAAAATGTGAACTGATTTACAGTGACAAAAAAAAGAAAACAGATTAATGGGAGGATCAGAGAGAAGCTTGGGGAGGAGTATAAAGGGGCTCATGAAACTTTTAGGGTGATAAATATGTTTATTATTTTGATTTTGAAATTGTACACTGTTAATGTGTGCAGTTTATTGACATTAGTACATATGTAAGTGTGTATGTGTACTCACAATTTTATGAAATCGGAGAAATGAGAGGCAAGAGGAGAGAACAGAAAAAGGAAGAAACAAGGAAGTATTGGAGAGTAAACAAGACAAAGAATCTTCAAGGAATTCCATCAAAACTGTAATACAGCCCATATGGAGATTGAAGTGGTTTGGCTGAGCAGTGCTTTGCAAACCTTAATGTGTACATCCTTCCCCTGGGGATCTTGTTAGCGTGCACATTCTGATTTAGTAGGTCTGAGCTGGGGCCTGGGATTCTGCATTTCTGACAAGTTCCCAGGTGGTGCTGATGATGCTGGTCTTTTTAACCAGTCTTTGAGTAGTAAGGGGCTAGAACATTTGTTCTCAATTTTGGTTGTTTATCAGACTCACTGGAGAACTTAAAATATAAATAAATAGATAGATAGATGATAGATAATTAGATAGATGATAGATAGATATATAGATAGATAGATAGATAGATAGATAGATAGATAGATAGATAGATAGATAGATAGATAGATGATAGATAGATAGACAGACTTTTTTAAGCCCTGATGCCTTAATCTCACTCCCACCCTCTGAGATTCTGATTTAATTGATACAGAGTTCAGCCCAGGAATCAGGAGTCTTTAAATCTACTCAGATGATTCTAATATGCAGCCAAGGTTGATAACTACTGTTTCAGAGAGAA
>NW_011888910.1:2104811-2132468 GCF_000151845.1 Pteropus vampyrus
GGACATTTGATAGCATCTGGTGGAAGGCCATGTGCATGCAAATGGTCAGTGCCCTTTTATATATACCCTCACATTATTTTCTTTTAAAATAAAGGTATTCATTCATGCTTTTACCCAGAAATATTGACCTCAAACTCAATTATCAATTCTTTCTGTGTTATCCACTTGGAAATGAAGCTGTCATTTTCTTTTAGGGGCCATTGGCCTATATAGAGATTGCTGATAAAACCATGGCATTCTGCCTCCAAAACCTGGCAAGGCCAACAGTTTGAGGCATCAAAGCTTACACTTGCAAGGGCTGAGGGAAGGCTGCAGGACACTTGTCATTTGAGTCAAATTCTTCTAGAAAGATAAAATGACTTTAGTAGGAAAGAACTATTGATACGTGCTACAAGGATGAATCTCAAAGTAATTAGACTGAGCGAAAGAAGCTAGACCACCCAAAAAGTACATACTGTATGATTCTGTTTAAATAAATTTCTAGAAAATGTGAACTGATTTACAGTGACAAAAAAAAAAAAACAGATTAATGGGAGGATCAGAGAGAAGCTTGGGGAGGAGTATAAAGGGGCTCATGAAACTTTTAGGGTGATAAATATGTTTATTATTTTGATTTTGAAATTGTACACTGTTAATGTGTGCAGTTTATTGACATTAGTACATATGTAAGTGTGTATGTGTACTCACAATTTTATGAAATCGGAGAAATGAGAGGCAAGAGGAGAGAACAGAAAAAGGAAGAAACAAGGAAGTATTGGAGAGTAAACAAGACAAAGAATCTTCAAGGAATTCCATCAAAACTGTAATACAGCCCATATGGAGATTGAAGTGGTTTGGCTGAGCAGTGCTTTGCAAACCTTAATGTGTACATCCTTCCCCTGGGGATCTTGTTAGCGTGCACATTCTGATTTAGTAGGTCTGAGCTGGGGCCTGGGATTCTGCATTTCTGACAAGTTCCCAGGTGGTGCTGATGATGCTGGTCTTTTTAACCAGTCTTTGAGTAGTAAGGGGCTAGAACATTTGTTCTCAATTTTGGTTGTTTATCAGACTCACTGGAGAACTTAAAATATAAATAAATAGATAGATAGATGATAGATAATTAGATAGATGATAGATAGATATATAGATAGATAGATAGATAGATAGATAGATAGATAGATAGATAGATAGATAGATAGATAGATGATAGATAGATAGACAGACTTTTTTAAGCCCTGATGCCTTAATCTCACTCCCACCCTCTGAGATTCTGATTTAATTGATACAGAGTTCAGCCCAGGAATCAGGAGTCTTTAAATCTACTCAGATGATTCTAATATGCAGCCAAGGTTGATAACTACTGTTTCAGAGAGAACGATAAAAGCCTTATCAGGGAATGAGGAATGGCAGGTATGACTTGGGCCAGAGAAATGTAATGAACCATGCCCACATTCAGGACCCAAACTGACCCTGTTCCAAATATTCAAATTTACCTCACTATAATTTATACCTGTATGGTCCTGCCTGTGTTAAAGATATTTTTGCTGTTTTCACAACTGCCCTGGGAATAAGTTTTAGGCTAATTACTAAGTAGGCAGATGAGGAGTATGGCCTTCCTAAGATTATAGATAGCCACAGGGAAGAAAAAAGTCTTTGCAATGAAAGGAGCTAACCAGAGAGACTGGTAGGGCACACACTTCCAAAAGCATCCACAAAAAATGCTCATTGAAAGATGGCAACGCCCAGCCTCCCACTTCCTGTCAGTGATGGGCCACAAACCAGGCATGGCAGATGATACTGCAACCTTCTAATATGCCATAGAATTGTTTTAAAAATCATTTCATTTTGGCTAGTTTTCTATTAACATTAATAGGTTGAAAATTATTTTTGATTTGCTTTACAGATTTGTATCTGCATCACAGAATTCTGATTCTGAAACTACTGATACACCAGAATCTTAAAATGTTTAATGAGACATGTCAATTTAATTGTGCTGCTTGTAACTTAAAGGGACAGAGTTTGTCAGCATTTTGCTGACAAATGTCATCATTTACAGACTGATCTTGGCTACCGATTAGGTTCACCATTGCTAAAATTACATATTAGGAAATGAGCTATCTTTAGTGAGATAAAGGACTTTTTCCTTTTATTTTGTTGATTAAACTGCAGTTTAGGATCAAAACAAACTTCAAATATATAAATTCAGACTGGTTTGATAATGGTCATTTTGTTTAAATTCAGAGGATGCTGTGTACCTGGATGATGATAAAGAAAGAGAAGAATATGTCCTGAATGACATCGGGGTTATTTTTTATGGAGACTTCAATAACATCAAAAGTAGAAGCTGGAGCTATGGTCAGGTGAGCCATTTAAAATTCGTCATTGTCAAGGACATTGTTGATTAATATTTTTTGTCATAAGTTTCACTGCAGGATGCCATATGCCAATATTAGACAAGCACAGTTTCCTGCTTTTCAGGATCTGAGACTCCAAGACAGAGACCCCAGGAGCAGAGACTAGAAAGGCAACTGAATAATTTATCAGCTGAAATCACATATCTTCAGTTATTACAATGTTACAAAGATCAGAGATTCTACTGATAATATGGCCTTGTAGTAAGAAATGCTTTGGCATCTTAGTGCAATGAAATCTCATTAGCTCAGACATTGCTTTGCAACCCGGAATGGACTGAGTTTTCCCTTTCTTATAAGGAAAGGGTGTTTTTATAGAGCTGCAAAGGATACTGCAAGGTGTGCACCCAACTCAAAGAAATAACTTTTTTAAGTGTTAGTATAAGATACTGCTAATTAAAAGAGAGTGTTGCCATTCTGTCAAAGGGGGCCCGCTGAGCTTTTACCTAGAGACGTTTTATTAGCTGCAACCTCAAGTTACTGCCTGGATATAAAGTAGCAAATGGTGTTTCATTTAAGATATTCAATAATTCCAACCATTTCAGTTTGGTAATTTTAACAATGGTGCAAATGAATGATATTTTACTATGTTTTCAAAAATGAATGCATGTCCTGTGATTCAGAAACAACTTTGCATTAGCAGCATGAGAGGAGGTAATTGTGTCCTTTTTCGGAGAGTTTTAGCTGAGAAAATTGGAAATGTACACCATTGTTCTGGTACCTAGTGGGGAGAGTTCACAAAAATCCGGCCTCACCAGGTTGCATGATACTTTCTTGGCTTCTTAATATCTTGTTTTGACTTCCATAGAGACACTGCCTGCATCCCTCTCTCCTGTTCCAATCTGACCAATGGGACCTATGTCATCACTAGCTCTTATTTTGTCCACCCGGCTTTGTGGACAAACAGAAACAGATTCATGGTTGTCTCTTGTACCCTTATTCCTGAAAATCGCATGCCCAGTGCTCAGGCTTGCTCACCTGCATTCCTTCCATCCTGTCAAGCTAATTACCTATGTTCTCCTCCCTTGTTTCAGATCCCTGCCTGGCTCCCTGGATATAAGCTCTCCCCTTCCTGAGTGACTTACAACCCTTGACTATTGTCTATTGTCTAGTACCCTAGCTTTGGGTCCCTGAATCCTAACCTCTAGGTGTGATTCTATTTATGTTCTCAATGTGACAATATATAGAGAGCCAATAAGGATGAAGTCATTAAGGAGGACTAGGAAAGGGTCCCAAGCATTACTGCGGTACTCCTTAGCCAGTTGAGCGTAGCCACTCTCTGTCTCTCTGTCTCTGTCATTCGGTGTTCTTTAATTTGGGTCCTTCAGCATAAAGAAACAGCTAAGCCAGTAGTTTGCAGTGATGCAGAGAAACGACTAGTTCTATGACTATTACTTTTTCCTCGCCAGTTTGCTGCTTTCATGTCCCACAGACACAGCTGAGAGATGCCGCTTAGTAAGAACTAGGGTAATGAGTTCTTTACATTCCGGAACTAGTGCAGTTACCCATTACTGCACCCATCACATAGGTTTAGAGTACATACAGAATTGATATTCTAATTAAATGTAATAAAGAATTACATGATAATTAGCCATTAAGATTGTGGTTTCTGTCACAAGTATTTGTGTGGATAATTGCAAGATTTCTATATTCAGGAAAATCTTTTGTAAAGTGAGATACACTATAGATGAAATCTTCCCATTTTGCAATTTTTATTACTATTTTGTCTTTATTCCTTTTTTGGAAAATACTGGTGTTGCAAATGGCTAGCACTTCTCTCGAAGGAGATTAAACTGACTACAAGGCTGTTGCCTTGATAATATAATCTGCTAATCTGCCATCTCCTGCCCTGTCTTTGACTCTGGAGTCCATCTGCTCTCAAAGAGGGAAAACCTTAGACAGGCATTTACTACTTGGAATCTCCTACTTTTTCCAGTATGTGGTATGCAGGCCTAAAGTACCTTCCTGTGATATACCTGAGAGCCATTTATTTTCTGAGCATACAAGGACTCATGATACTTTTGAGGTCTCAAGATTTTGGCCTGACTTTGGTCAATGATTCATTGCTTTGCTTTGGGCACTGGAGCCAATGTGTTGGAGAGATCATCTAAATTAACTTGTAAAATTTTCTCAGGAACTTCAAGTCAGTTCATGATCCTTGAGTATATCAGTTTCCTAGTACTTCTGTTTATATTTTTAGTTTGCTTTTAAATTCTTATTCATTTTACTGAGAAATAAAAGAGGATGTCTCCTTTGTACTAAAGATTATAGGCAATTACTATATGAGAAACACACATGTCTAAACATTAAGTTGTGATTTCATTTTATTTTTGCCAGAAAGTATTTTACTTGTAGAATGGACATTAAGCAGTTTCTCATTTTTTCCCCCCAAATAGTTTGAGGATGGCATCCTGGACGCTTGCCTGTATATGATGGACAGAGCACAAATGGACCTTTCAGGTAGAGGGAATCCCATCAAAGTCAGCCGCGTTGGCTCTGCAATGGTAAGCAACTACTAGTGATTACAAAAATCAAGAACATGTCATTTGCCTCAGGACAGATGCCAGTTCTTTAAGAGCTGTTGAAATTGTGACTTAAACTTAGTAAACTCTTGTTTGTTATACCCTGAAATTTCCTGCTATAAAACAAAATTCTTAAATCAGTATTGTAGGTTTTGGAGGGGGCTTCAGACAAATGATGACAGATGACATGATACCATAAACCAGTTATTCTTAAGAATCTCTTGCCTAGGGACTGAGGCGTGACCATGACAAAAATGTCATTGACTATAATCAATCCATCAAGCAAACCAACGAACTTCAGGGAGCACCAAAAAGAAAATATGCAAGACATAGCTTTTCTCCATTTTCACAACCACAGTAAGAGTAAAGAAATAAATGACTCTAATTTTAGCTTCTATTACAATAATACCTCACCATACAGTTGATGAAATTAGTTTTGATTCTTTACAACAATCACATGAGATAAGTAGGGTGGGTATTACTTGTGCCATTTTGCAAGTTAGGAAGCTGTGCGATGACATTGTCAGGGACAAAGCTTCCTCGAGAACCCAGGTCAGCTGACTCCAAATCTAGACATTTTCTACCTTCCATGCTGCTCTTTGTAGAAAACCTTAAAACATCTTTGAGAATACAAAGATCCTGCAATGGAATAACTTACTGGGAGAGGAGATAGAATCCATATAAGTGAGAAGGCTGGGAGGTTTGGCGTGGGAGGTGAATTAAAAGTGATACCCAGGTCCTGTGCAGTCCTGGACTGTATGTACTGTTATACACAGCACGTAGGTCCTGCCCTTTGTGCACAGAAGCATACCAAAACTGACTCATGACCAGAATATTCCTAAAGATACATTAAGCTTGGTGCTATTTCATTCCATCAAAGACTGAACAACAACAACGAAAAATCCTTATATTACTAATTTCCTTAATTTTTCTTTAAAAAAATTTCTCTTTGTAAGAATTGTGTCTTGTGAGTTTTGTTTGAGCTAAATAAAATCAATCTTCCAATTAATCAATATTAAACTGAGAATGATATGAAATGTAATTTCTGGTTATTTTATTAATAACTAAGCTACATGAGAATTTAGAAATTGTAGAGCTTAAAAATAGGAGGTAAAAACTAAAATCAAAAGTCGGTTTTGTTTCCTGTTGTTAATTTGCATTGCATAACGAAAAGACAATTCTAAAGAATTGAGAAATTTCTTTATAGAAATTTCTTTATAACAACATATATTAAACTGGCAGTCCATCACTATTCTTCCTGTTTCACCGACAACATTCCCCTTTTCCTTTTTCTTTTAACATCACCATGACAGGTTTGTAGTGAGAAAGGAAGTGATAGCTAGCGGTGGCTGAATATAAATTAATTCCTTCTTAAGCATTATAAAATGGCATGCTCATCAGCCTAAGCTTGCTCACACATGGTGTTTTCACTAATCTAGAAATCACTGCCTAACACAAGCCAAAGCAAGAGAGAAGCAAACATGAAGCAGCTAACCCAATACTTTCTGTAATGGCATCTGACCAAGGAGAAGCTATTAAACCTTGAATTAAGCACATAATCGTAATGAAAATTGCCTTGAAATTTTATTAATTAAAAAAAGCCTATAAAGTTCGGTTTTGAAAATCTATAACCCAATTACAAGATTTAGAACAAGACAGAATCTATTTGGGGGGGTGGCTTGGTTTGGTTTGGTTTTATTTTTGGAAGGGGAGGCTTTAGGTGTTAGGGGCAGAAACCCCACACTGGACCATTTCAGGGCAATATCTCTATTTTCACCACCACTTGTTTACATACACCAAATACATGATTGACAGTTTTCAAAACCCTTTCACAACTATTATCTCCTTTAATCCTTAAAAGAGCTCTGCAAATGCTTCCAAAATCTATTGTTTTAATGATTTAAGAAACTAAGATATTAAGCCTCCAAAAATCAATAAAAAAAGATGGCACCTTCAAAAAAATTTAACTGTTTTCTGGTCATTCAGGCACTTCCTCTCTTGTTCACAAATTCTAGAAACCTATCATGAAATTGCTGAGTGAAGTTAAGCAAAGATAAAAACAAAACAAAACAAAAACCATCAAATTCTCAATTAAAAATTTGCCTCAGAATATGAGATGTATTTAGAGAGCCCAGAAAGAAAGTTTTCCAAAGTTGCGAGTGTAGCCAGAACCCTGACTCTGAGACAGGTTGGGCCAGCATACGGGTTCTCAGGGGGCTGTCTCAGTCCACTGGAAGAACAGAGGCCATTGCAGGTTGTTTGGGGAATTCTTTTCAAACGTCTCCCCAGTCTGGTTATTAAGGCTGGAAAATCCCTTCACAGAATACAAGAACTGAAACAGAGATACATCGTGACACATAAACTTTCTGGGGAGGATAAGACACTAAGTTCAATTCATGCCAAGGTAAAAGTGATGAGAGGCAGAAATTTCCTGGGAGCAACTGTCACCAGGAAAGAGTGGGAATGAACAGCTCAGCCCTGGCTGAGCACCTGGAGAAGGTAAAGTGGGGACAAGAGGCAGGAGAAGTAACCTGAGGCCCCAAAGGCAAACTGGCTTACTGTGGTCATGGCAAAGTCTACCACTGAAGATTGGCAAGGAATTTACAAGGATTAAGTGGGTACACGATACTAAATGAGCACAGATAGTAACTCAGGCTGTGCAAACTTTCTAATAATAATAATAATAACAACAACAACAACAACAACAACAACAATAATAATAAACGTGGATGTTAAGTACACAATCCCCAGATAAAAATCATTACTATCCAGTTTCTATGACCTGGGTTCTTTGTTGGCGGGCAGGGGAGTGGGGCTGTCCTGTTGCATAAGAGAATCTTTAGCAGCATCCCTGGCTTCTACCTAAGAGATGCCGGTAGCATCTTCTCCTCACCAGTTGTGACAATCAAGAATGTCTTCAGGCACTGCCAAATGTCCACTGGGGAGTCAAAATCACCCCCAATGGGGACCACAGCGGTAAACCCCTCTATGGCTCAGTTTCCCTGCCTATGCAATGAATATAACCCTCTCTTCTTGCCTGCATAGAGGATCTGTCTTCTTACCTCATTCAAAACCTGCTGGTTTTCATTCTGCAACTGACAAGAAAGTGGAGGCAGTGTTGTATAGAAAGGGCCCTGGCTGGAGTCAGATCAGACCTCTCAGTTCTGACTCCACCACTTACTTTCTATGTGACTCAAGGCAAATCATTCAGCCTTTCCAGGCCTCACTTCATCTTTAAAATGAAACTTTGTCTCTGTACTCAAACTGCATTTCTTATTCCAGGTGGCAGCAAGAATATTTTTTTATTCTTCAGAACAATGCTCTATATATTCAGTATTTTATTTAGGTCTTCTTTTACATTGCTATTACTTCACTTTGATGTGAAAATGGGAAAAGCTTATGACAATCTGGATAGCCTTGAGCTATTGGATTCTCTCGGAGGGAAGAAAGTCTAAAAGTCCTGTAATTTCATTGTTTTAGGATTGGGTCTGAGATATTATCACCTTATATAAGCTACCTTTGATTTAGACTCTTCTAAATACTAAGTGGTAAATTTTATCAAAGCTACTCTGCAGATTGATGTAAGAGAGAAAAATTTTAAGAAGAGAAAATTATAAAACAGAAGGAACTTGTCCAAAGCCACACTTTCTCCTTTAAATTACATTGCTTAATTGCTGTTTTCTTTCCACCACTTATCTGATGTGACAGTACCCCCAAGGTGATTGCCAGGAAATTTTTGGAAAGAAGCTTTGTGCCATCTGAAAACTTATCTTGCTCTCAGGGTATTAATGAAGAAATTTATCATTGGCCCTGGATTACCATGAAGAAATCGGACATGGACTCTGAGCCGCAGTCAGAGTATCAAAACAATCGTGTAATGCCATGTTGTGACCAGCACAGCACGGTCTTGGGGAAAGGGGAAGACAGTGACAATAGCCTGGCATTACTGCTGGGTGGTTACCTGTCTGTGTCTGTTTCTACCCCATGACTGATTGGATCTGGCAGCAAACTGCTGGCAGAGAAGTTGTCCAAGGAGGCATGCAGCTGCTGTGATGGCCACCGTTGCTTTTTCTAAGCTTATCTGCTTATTAAGCAGATACTGCTTGCTTAGTCACTGTGAAACTACTAACATCTCACCTCAGTGCAGGTTTGCTCCTTTGGCTTGAGACTCTATCAATAGAAGATCTGCGTTGAAATGCATAAAGAACCAGTGCATGAGATCTGGAAAACTCTCCAGGGGTCTTCTAGGCGAAGCAGAGGCTCTTAGAAATGATGTCACTCACAGTCACACAGCAAATAAGTGGCTGAGCTAGAACTAGATATTTTCCTTACTCTCAGATCATATTACTTTAGAGGACCATTACCAACATATTAGTTCCTGTAACAGAATTACTATACCAAATTAAGTAGCTGTCTCCTAGAAAAAAAGGACCTAAGGGAATGGGTCCAGAGACAGGTGAATTTTGAAATAAGGGAATATGTGAAGAAAGGTATAAATTGGAAAATTCTAAAGATCCAGAGGCTTTGGGCCCCTGGAGAAAGAGTTCCCAAAGAGGATTAGGTACCAAATATGGTTTGATGATGGTATTGGTGGTAGTGGTAGTAATGGAGGTGATGATGGGTATGGTGATGATAATAGTGATGATGGTAGTGGTTATGGTGATAGTGATTGCCGTAATGATGCTGATGGTAGTAAAACACTCAATATTAACTTATTCATTCAACAAGTATTTATTGAGAATCTACCAGTCTAGATCTTGGGGTACAATTAAAAACAAAACATAGTTTCTGCCTTCACAGAGCTTTGACTCTAATAGAGAAGACGGACTGGTAAGAAGAAAATTTCAATACAGTATGGCAAATTCTCTGATGAAATAAACATATGGAAAAGCAAATCTCTCAAGTTTTGCTCAGAGTTTTCCCAGGACTAAATACTTGGCCTTAGCAGGTGTTGGGATATTGACCAAGGGGGTAGAAGAATGGCTGACAAGGGCCCACAGCAATAATAAACCATGCTATTATTCATGAAAACCCTTTTTCTATGGTGGAAATTACACGCAAATAACTAGTCACCAAAAGCACTGCAAGGAAGTATAGACCAGGATAATTTGTTCCTCTGGGGGCTTATTTGATTCAATTATAATAATCTTTTAAAGGTGACATTATTGAGAAATTTTGGAAGGAGGGAGAGAAAAAAAATGTCGATATAGTTACATATTTTAAAACTCCAGTCTTTATACTGTTGCCAGCCTGAACTTTCCTGCTTCCCTTGAGGTATTTTTAACCTTGGTCTTTTGCTAATATCGAACTACAATGCCATCATTAATCCCCATTAATACCCTGTTCTGACTGTGCCTTTTGGGAACTAACTCAAGATTGAACTTTTTTTTAACCTATTGATGTTTGGTGTACTCTTTAGTGTTATAAAAAAAATATCAAACTTCAGCTAATAAATCAAACTGGCCACAACTGGAGGTAGTTCCTAAAGTTTCCTAAGGCCCGGCACAAGATGAATGACTATAGACCTTTGAGATAAAATGGACTTGGAGGTTCTGATCCCTAAGCCTACGTGATCTCATAGATAAACTAAAAATAAAGTTTTTTTTCACTTTCCATCTTCCTCCCCCTTCTCATTGTCCCGGTATTTAAAAAGTGGTTTTTAGCTTTCCATGCATGAAAAAGACAGTAATGCCATCACTCCTCTGATATTTTGCCAAACAGCTCCACGGAGACTTACTACAAACTCATCTTTTTATTTTTCTCCACTTATTTACTCAGGCATCTTATGGAAAGCTTTGCATTCAGCAAGCTTCTCTTTGCAACACACTATTATGACTATTTAGATTACATTTAAAAATTCACTTGGGTTAGTAATTCTAACCCTCAGTCATCCCAGATGAACATTAGAATCAGAAATAAATACATGAAATCTACTTCTTCCTCATACAGACCAATCACAGCACAGGCCCCTAACAATTTTATTTTTAAAAAACAAAACAAAAATTTTAAATCACTATCCAGTTTCTCCCTTGGTTTATAAGCAGCTAAAACACCTTTATTGGAGTGAACAGTCCTAGAGAAATCTGAGGACCCAGATTCTCAGTGTCCATTGTTTTCAACCATTTCACCACTGAGGAGCTTTTTCACATTTCCCCATCTGGAAAAATTTAAACTATCAAAAAAGCATGGTTATGTAATAATAATTTGTTTCCCCATTCTTGTGTCAAAAGTTTATATAATTGCAGATCAGAACTTCTAATGGCGTTGGCAGTGGTGATCACCACCACCAGATAATCAGTGGCAGCACACTGAACATGATTTGGTGCTACTTTTGCAAAGGTAAACATACAGCTTCCATTTGGTATTGTGGAAGAACGTGAATGACCCACACACCTGCCTAGTAGCTGAAACCTCCAGGCTAGTGACCATTGCCAGCTATAGGCTCCAAGATGGATTTGAGTCTCCATCCAGAGTTTCTGGGTCTCCAACCCAATAGGGTGTTTTATTTTAAATTGTTATTTTCTCTCTGCGTGATTCATGCCCAGAAATATCACTTTTGGATAGCAGAAAACACTGGAAGCCTCTAACCTTTACAATAGTAACACATCTCAATCAGTTAGGGGTTCTCAGCGATGGCAGTTTTAGGTAATCTACTGGTTAGAATTAATGAAAAATATTATTGTAGTCCAACAGAGTTAAATTGTCAATTCTAAAAAGATTTTTTGAACCCTTAAAGTTGGAGTTTTAAGATATCCCTAAGCATGGGAGACATATCTTCAGTTAAGGAAAGACTGAGGGAATCTAATGACAAGTGGAAGGTACAGAGTCAGGACAATCTCTAGTATATTTCAAATTAAATGTAATACCATAGGGTCACGTTACTCAGTAGAGCTTTTCATTTCTGTTTTTTGAAGAATTTTTAACAATTAGGAAATATATTGGAAGTTTGCGGAAAAAATAGAATTTACCTAACGGAAATTATTTCCGTAGCCAATTTTGAAAAATTATATTCATTTCATAAATAACCAATGTGCAAGTGAAAAGCCTGAGCTATAAGGAAGTTAAATGACTTATACTAGGCCCCTCGTAGAACTGGAAATTGAGCCCAGTTTGCCTGATCCCACTGGTTCATATGCTATATTATGTTTTCCTGGATTTGTCCTCTGTCTGTTCTCTCTTCACATCACATGAGCTCTTTGGATACAAATACAATATTTTTTACAAGCTCTGTCTGACTCAATCCCTCTCTTTTAGGTGGGGGGTAGGGAGAATGGGACAATGAACTGCTCAGACATCATTTTTCCCTCTTATGGTAAAAGCCAGCAGTGTAATAAAGTTTCCATTTGTGGGCAAACATCTTGGTTTCTCAATTATTAAGTTTACATTTCTTATGTCTGTTCTCCCCATATTTTTGGAGAAAAACAGACATTTATTACAAGCCATCTCTCGAATGTGATAATCATAGTCAATCTAAATGTCTGTTTTCCCTGAATTGCTTCCTGGAATGAGATTTCAATGCTGCATCTATTTTGTAATCACACAGGCTATTTCTAAAATATGGGATCTTTTCAGCGCTCCCTCTGGTCTCCTGGGCAGATGTCCCCAGGATAGACAGAAGGACAGCAAAGCCAACATAGCCCTTTAGGATGTGCCTTCACAACCTTACGCACTTTGGGTCTCACTTCTCACCCTCTTTTCTTCCTGTCTCCTCCCTTGACATCCTCTTCTTTCCTCTTCTTCCTCTACTTTTTTCCCCTTCCTATCCATCCATTCCTTTCATTCAAAATTTTTTGGAGGGCTGTTCTACAGCAGCCCTACACCATGCAGCAGTGGTATAGCAATGCAAAAAGGCAATTTGAAAAGCTTAAAATCTTGGTATCTCTCTCTCAATTCACATGTGGTTATTTCTCTCTCAGTTGACCGAGTGAGAATCCTCAGTTACTAAGGGAGGTAAAGTTAATAATCTCCAGTTGTAATGGTTTTCATGAAAAATGAATCTAATTACCAAACCCTGCCAGAGCATGTGTCATGTATATATATACCAAAAAACATTTACATAACAGTGGTTATATGCTTCATAATATAGGTAAGGGTTAATTCATGTATTTTTTAATAATTAAAATAAAATTTACATACAGGGAAATGCAGCGGTAATAAATACAAAACTCAGTTAGTTTTGACTAGGGCAATAGTCACCCCAACCAAAATATAAACATTATCATCAGCTCAGAAATGTCTTTGTGCTCCCTTCCTAGTCAATACACATTCCCATAGGCAACCACTATTCTGAAGTCTTTCAATAGATTAGATTTGCTTGTTCTGACACTTCACGTAACTGAATGCATACAGTATATACTACTTGGGGCTGACTTGTTTTACTAAACAGTTGTTGCACATGTCTTTAATTTGTTCCTGTTAATTGTTGAGTAGTATTTCATTATATTCTGTACTACAATTTGTCTATCCATTCACCTGCTGATGGACATTTGAGATTTTTCCAACTTGGGGCTATTGTGAATAATGCTACTGTGTACATTCTTGTATAAGTCTTTTTGTGTACATACATTTTCATATCTCTTGGATAAGTAGCTAAATGTGGCATGTCTAAATCATAAGATATGTATATTTTTAACTTTATAGGAATCTGCCAGTGTTCCAAAGAGATTTGGACCATTTTCTATTTCTGGCAGTAATATATAAGAGTTTTAGTTTTTACATAGCTTCACCTATTTTTGGTTTTTTTTTTCAGCCTTCTTAATTTTAACCATTCTAATGTGTGTATAGTGGTATCTCACTGGGATTTTAATTTTCATTTCTTTGATAACTAATGATACTGAGCTTCTTCTCATGTATTTATTGACCAATTATATATCTTTTTTGATGTGGTATCATTTCAAGTCTTTGCCCATTTTCTTATTGCATTGTTTGTGTTTTTATTATTAAGTTGTAGTTGCTCTCTCTATTGTCTTCATATAACTCCTTTGTCAGATATGTGTAGAAGATATTTCCTCCCAGAATATGGCTTGTCATTACTTTTTCTTAATAATATACTTTAAGGAACAAACGTTTTTAAATTTTATAAAATTCAATATTTTAAAAAATTTAAGAATCCTGTCTAGGAAATGCATTATTTCCACAAAACCATAAAGATATTCTCCTGTATATATTATGAAGCTTTATAATTTTGGCTTTTACATTTAGGTCTATGATCCATCTTGAGTTATTATTCTGTGCAGTGTAAAGTAAGGGTCAATGCTTTTTTCATCCCAGTTTATCGATTTGTTCTAGCACCCTGTATTGAAAAACTTGTTGTAAACTAATTTGTTGAAAAGACTTTCATTTGCTGAAAGGACTGTCATTTTTCCTCATTAAATTTCTTTGGTGACTTTGTTAAAAATTAAATGACTATAAAAGTGTGGATCTATTTTTGTGGGCTCTCTATTCTGTCCCATTTCTCTATTTATCTATCCTTAAAAACCATGTCTTAGTTACTGTAGTGTTTTAGTTATCTTCAAATCATATCATCTACCAATTTTGTTCTTTTTCAATATTGTTTTGGTTATTCTAGATCCTTTGCATTTCTATATAAATTTTAGAAACAACTTGTCAATTTCAACAAAATGTCTGTTGGTGTTCTGATTAACCCATTTGTCCTGATCTAGTAAAGAAATATCAAAAGGTGGCCTATACCACCTTCCACTGATACTATGTCCATTCATTCAACGGAACTTATTTAGTGCCCACTCTGTGCTAGGACTGAGAATACAAAGTCAAAGTAGTATGGTGCCTTCCTTCCTTCCAGGAACGCACATCTGGTAATGGGAACAAACGCAATCAATCAATGACACAAGGTGATGCAATGAATAGAATAGTGCTAAGCAAGGAATACTATGTGAGCGAAGACATCCAAATTAAGGTGATAGGCAAAGATTTTCAGAATGAAACCATCTGAGTTTTAAAAAATCATTAAGCATGCACCAGATAAAGAAAGAGTTTGGGTCTGGAAGGATATTCCAGGAAGAGAGGATAACGCTTCCAATAGCACTGGGTAGAAAGCAGCCTTTTGTTAAGCCCATCACTATGAAAAACCAAGGAGATTATAGATGGCTTTCTTTTTCTTTGGATCAGGACCCTAGCTATTATTAGTGTTATGAAAGTCCAAAAAGAATCAAAGATGAAGACCCAGGCAAGGGGGGATGTAGAATTCGTACTACCCTAATTCTTTCTCTTGAGTGTATTTCCTAGGAGGCTTGCCCATGGAATAACCTGTCTAGGAGTACTTAATCTTCAGCTCATCTCTCCTCCTATCCTCACCACGTAACTTGAAAAATGGCACAGCAGACACAAGAAACAGATCTCTATAATTCCCAGGCTAATGGGTTTTCAAATTTTACATTTTAGAACAACTTTCTCAAACAAATATCAATCAAACTCAAATATATAAAAGAGCAAGGTAGAATTGTTGTTATTGAAGAGAGGAGGTGTCTGAATCCCTCAACATCTCCCTCATTCAGTCATCTCCTTCCCCACCCCCTAAAACAATGACTGCTGAGGTTCTTTTGCAGAACCCTGGAGTGTCATGGGCACAATTTGACATCTACTATATGACTTCCACTACAATTTAGATTGATCACCACTAGACTATAGCTGGGGGCTCGTGGTTCACAAAACCTGGAAAGGATCTTATTCAAGGAATAATTCTTCTCTTTTCCAAACTTAACTCTTCACATTTGAAGCTAGTTCACGTTACCTGAAATTTATATCCATTGGTCTTTGAGAAACTATTACAGACACGATTAGGTATAAGATTGTATACTATGAGAGTTACAGAAGTCCTAGCCTTTATGAGAATATAAATTTTAAGAATGAAATTTAACAGAATAGGTTTATAACAGAGAAAAGTCATTTCATTATAGCCATATAATATGTGCACTTGGGATAAGAAAAATACCTTCACCTTTAAAAAGAAGCAGAAAAAATGATGATTGTGCAAAGTGTAAAGGTATGTGCTATAGGAAATTGGAGAATGAAGAATGTTCCTTTTTTTTTCAGTATAGAATTAAAATCTGCTCAATCTCCCATGACCAAAACTGGAGAGAAGTTCAGTGTTAGTCATGCTTTAAAGCCCTCCCTATTCTTTGAATTGTACAGGAACTCAGGGCTTATTCTGACCCTAAGTTGAGGTCTACTCAGTGTAACTCCAGCTCCAGGCCCTAAGGTCAGAGTAACCACTCTGTTGGCAGGCAGCTCCACTTCAGAACCAAGTGCAGGCCAATCTTTTTACAGCCATCTTATTTAAAAGGACTTCCACCAAAATGAGTTCTTTGTCTCTTGTTATAGCCTTTGTTTTAAAGTCTATTTCATCTGGTATTAGTATTGCTACCCCATCATTTTTTTTTTTCATTTTCATGAAATATCGTTTTCAATCCTTTACTTTGAGTGTGTCTGTGTCTTTTGATCTGAAATGAGTCTCTTGTAGGCAACATATATAAGGTTCTTGTTTTCTTATCTATTCATCCACCCTGTGTCTTTTCATTGGAGCATTTAATCCATTCACATTTAAAGTTGATGTGTAGTTATTGCCATTTTATTATTTATATTTTCGAAATTTCTTCTTCTCCTCCTTCTTTCCTTAACATTTCTTGTAATACTGGCTTCATGGTGATGAACTCCTTTATTTTTTTCTTGTCTGAGAAGCTCTTTATCTGCCCTTTGATTCTAAATGATACTTTTGCTGGGTAGAGTAATCTTGGTTGTAGATCCCTGCTTTTCATGACTTTGACTTTTTCGTGCCAATCCCTTTGGCCTGCAAAGTTTCTGTTGAGAAATCAGCTGAAAGTCTTAGGGGAGCTCTCTTGTAGGTAACTTACCACTGACTGGGTGTTTTTTTTGCTACTTTGTCTTCTATATTACTGATATGAGCCTCTGCTTCATCTAATCTACTCTAATTCTCTCTACTGTATTCTTTATTTCAGTAATTGTATTCTTCATTTCTGACTGGTTCTTTTTCAATGTTTTTTTTTTTTTTATCTTCACTTTTATGTATTCTATCTCTTTGTTAAAATTCCCACTGAGTTTCTCTACTCATTCCCTAAGTTCATTGAACATCCTTATAACCAGTGTTTTGAACTCAGTAGATTGTTTGTTTCTAAGTAGTAGGTAGAAATTCTATTTCTCCTGGTCTTAGTAAAATGGCCTTATATAGTATGTGTCCTGTGGAGCCCCGTGGCACAGTCTCCCTGGACACTTGAGCCAGATACTACAAGTGTGTCTCGTGTGTGTTGTGTGTGCTCTCCTGTTGTAATTAAGCCTTGGTTGTTATTTGCCCATCAGTTGAAGGAATTGACCATTCGACTGATTAGTTGTGAGGACTGGCTGGTCTGGGGCTTACTGTATGAAGCAGGACTTGCCTTAGCAGGGCTCTGGTGTCTGTCTAGCCTGCCCTTTGGATGTGTCACCCTTGAATGCAGCCTTGGTTAGAACTCCAGCTCAGTTCAAAGCCAGCCACTGGGCTTGCTGGCTCTGGGGCCTCCTGGGATGGGCCTTGCTGCAGGCCAAGTTCAGCCACAGCCTGTACCCTGCCCAGGGCCACCTAGCAAGAGTCACCAAGCAATCCACCTACACTGGGCTTATAGATGTCTTGAGAGGCTTAGCCACAAAGCGAGGCTAGCTGCTGCTAGTGCCAGACTTGGGTCTGCTCAAAAGGAACTGGGCATACTGAGGCCAGATATTGCTCGTTAGGGTTTGTGAACCTTTGAGAGATTTTAGGAAAGTCCACAGCATGAGCCAAGGCAGACAATTTGCATGAAAAAGCCATTAGAATTGTGTTGGGTGAGCCTGAAAGTTGGGTGGGGTGGAGTCTTAGGGAATCACCTGTTTCTGTTCAGCTAGACTTAGGAGATTCTCAGTGATGGTTATTCTGTAGTTTAGGGTGGGGTGACCAATGTTAGCCAGGTTAATGAAGACTTAAATATGGTGGCTTCCTGCATTTGCACATGGGTGGGGGACTGCTCAATAAAGAAATAATGGATCCTGCTAGCACTTCTCTCTGGGAGAATGCTGCCCCTCCAGCCCTCACTCAGAAATCAAACAATTCAGTTTCTCCCTTTATGTCCCCCATGCCTTTTGAGCTTCTCCCTCAGTGCTGGAGCTCAGAGTGAGTTTGTCAGTGAATAAGTCCATGCATGGGCCCTTTAAGATGGATGTCTGTGACTCCTGCAACCCTCTCTCCCACTCAGCCACAATCTCCACTGTTTATCACAGCCAGAAAGTTGTGGGGCCTTCTAGGGTCTATAACCATAGACTAGGGAGCTGATGTGGGGCTGGGACCACTCACTCCTCTGGGGGAACCTCTACAGCCAAGATATCCCTCCCAATTTTTAACTGCTATACGCAGGCATGGGACCATCCCTTTCTGCACTTGCACCCCTCTACCAGCCTTGACATGGCTTCTTCTGTATGTCCTTTGTTGTAGAACTTCTGTTCAGCTAGACTTAGGAGATTCTCAGTGATGGTTATTCTGTAGTTTAGTTGTAATTCTGATGTGGTTGTGAAAAGAAGAAAGCACAGTGTCCACCTATTCCACTCTCTTGGCTGGAAATCCTTCCACTGTGAGAAAATTTTTGTCTATGGTACAAGGTATGAGTCAAAATTCATTTTTGAATATGAATATCCAATTGTTTCAGCACCATTTGTTGTAAAGATTATCCTTTGTTCATAGAATGGCCTTTGTAACTTTGTCAAAATTAGTTAACTATATTTCTGAGGTCTATTTCTGTGTTATCTATTGTTTTCCATTGGTCTGTTTGTTTGTATTTATGTTAAATAGTGTCACACTATTTAATTTAAAATATTACACTTAATTGTACTTTAATTCTATTTAATTTTAAGTTTTACTTAGTTTTGCTGAATTTTACTTTCACAGATGAAAAAAACTGAATTACAACAGAAGAAATTATTAAGCTTCAAGTAAATATTTCTTCACTATCGGAAATATTATTTCCTAACAGATCCTGTTAAGGTTTTTAAAAATTAATGAAATCATTAAAAGAATAAAGTAATTATATTTTTAAATTACGTTTTAATTTTAGATGTGTCAATTAACTAAGAAAGAGCAACACATTGAAACATTAGCCCTTTTTTCTTTCTTTCCTCCCTCATGTAATTTTTCTTAGGATTATTATTGTTTTTACATTAGCAAGTTTTAAAATTCATATTCATTCTGTTACTACTATAATCTCCAAAGATTTTTATACTTACTTGGATTTTTCTCACCACTTGTATCACAGCATCTCTGTTCCTGGGTTCTTTGTTTGATTCAACTCATAATTGTCTTGATGTCACTTTTTAAGTTATTTGGTTTTGATGGATACGGTATTCCCTGAGATCTTTTATATTTGAAATGTGTGCTGGTCGCCTTTATACTTGCAAAATACCATAGCTCTGCATAATATCCTTGTGTCAACCTTTCCTTCTCTCAGGACTGTGTAAATATTGATTGACTGTTTGCCGTTGAATGGTGCTATGAAGAAATCTGAAGGCAATCTAATTTCCTCTCTTGTT
Organism: Pteropus vampyrus; assembly: GCF_000151845.1. Lineage (NCBI taxonomy): Eukaryota > Metazoa > Chordata > Mammalia > Chiroptera > Pteropodidae > Pteropus > Pteropus vampyrus. The sequence continues at coordinate 2,124,286 of NW_011888910.1, forward strand.
TTGAATTTATATTTTCTGTTTGTATTATTTCTTTATTCTTAAATTCAAATAGCTTAGTTAATTAAAGTTTCTAGACAATGAGCATTCTGCATCAAGTTATCTTGGAGCACAAATTGCTCTTTCAATGTGTAAATTCAATTTTTTCTCAATTTAGTAAAATTTCCTTATATTATGTCTTAAATATATCTTCTGTCTCATTTGTTGGGTTCTCTATTTTAATGATACTAATTATCCTTATGTTGTATCATCCTATTCTTTTATAACTATTAGCTTCTCTCTAAATAACTTCATCTCTTCACTTCTTTAATTGGTATATACTTTATTTTAAGCTTTTCTTCCATGTCATTAACTTTATTTTTAGAAGTATCTATTCTGTTTCTTACAGTTTATAATTTATTTTTAGTTTCATGATGATATAATTTGGTTCTCAATTTGTTTCTTTAGGTTTGTGATCTCCTAAGAGTGTGTGAGAAAATTCTTTATGTTCCTTAATTTTGTCTTCTTCTATGTATTACTTTTAATATATATATTTCTCTCTCTTTTTCTATCCTTTTCCTCCTCTTTCTACAGGGCTGCTTTATTATTATTATTATTATTATTCATTCTCATACTTGCATAACTCTCTTCCTAGTGTTTTATTTGTGAATAGAATGTAGATGGAATCTTGACTCTTCCCAATCTAAGACTTGTTTGATTTCTAAACTCTGGACATCAGTTTGAAGCCAATGTATTTCATTCTATCTACTCTTTAGTACCCTGAGAAATAATGGAGCAGGGGAGGGAATTTAGCTGAAGAGATGGCAATCTTTGTTTGAATACTTGGGCTCTGCCCTTTCTTTCAGGATTCTGTTAAATTCTCATTTTAGAATCCACTCCACCTAGTTGGAGGTATATCTCTTTCCCATGGGGAAATAACTTTCAGGCTTTGTATAATTTCCCCTACTGTAGTCCCGGAATCTCTACCTCTTTAGAGGTACAAGCCCTTCTTCCCTCATTTCTCCATAACAGTCGTGTCTCCTATTCTGGTCAGAACAAGGAAAAAATGAGCATTTTAATTCAGTTTGTTTCTTTCTAGATTTTAAAATACAAATGAGAAATATCAGGATTGTCTTGAGTTGACAGTAGGACTTCTAAAGAACTGGTGGTTAGGGTTAGGAGCTGAGTCATATTGCCTCTCTTCTCCACTCCATAATCCTCCTCATATTTTCTTCAAACCAGGTTTTGAAGTTTACTGAATTATATTATGCTACTGAGGTTGCTGACAGTGACTTGTAGGGGAGGGCTGGTCTTTCATTTTTCCAACATTGTACCTATTATGGGAGAACAATTTGGTGCAACCTTAATGAAGTTTAATAGCACTCTCTGTTCAAAGTCCTCCAAGTCCTGGGCTCATATTGTCTTCTTAACCAACAGTGATGCAAGACCAAGACATTTCATTCTGTCACTGGTTAAACTCTGAGTTTGTGATAGGGTATTAAAACTATCCACTGTGGTATGAAGAAGGACCACCGTGCCTTTAATGTGCCCCCCAAACATATCTTGCTGTTTAAGGAGGGAGTTACTACTTTAACCCTTCATATCTGTCACTAAAGACTTATCTCTTTATTGTATAGGCTTTCCAGACATCAATATTCTAATTAGAAAACAGTAGCTAATCTGGCCAAATGCTAATAAGTGAGAGTTGTGATTTATCTAGCAATAGAGGAACAACTCAGCATTAACAATTAAAAGGTTTGTAGAGGAGATAGCTTTTTTTTCACTCTTCCCTTTAGCTGATCAGGTTCAACAATAAGCTATAAATAGCCCTTCTAATTAAGGCTATCTGTTTGAAAATCATTAATCAGAACAATTTAGAAACTTTTACCTCAGATATTCATAGGCCCTATTCTTCTTCTCAATGATAAAGGTAAGGAAATGTTAATGTGAGTTAAACTTCAATCTACCTCTCTGAAAAGACCAAACCACATCATAGCCTAGCATAGCCTAGCAAGGCTTCAGTATAATAGATGCAGATTTTAAAATAATCAATTTAACTGCAATGAGAAATATTATCATGAATAGAGCCAAAATGGTTGGCTAACCCCTGCTGCATATCCATCATTCATGAAGTTACAGGATAAAGTCAAAATTTACATCAAAAGCACGAGTTTGCAATTAGTTAATCTTCAAAGAATTACTATTTTTCTACCTTAAACAAATTAACTGAGTAGTTACCTTCACTTTAACCTGACTAGTCAGAGTCAAAGGGGAAAAATAATATGTCTAAATCAAACTGAATGATGATAAATAATATGTCTAAATCAAACTGAATGATGATCTTCTAGAGAATACTCTCAAGAAGGATCCTCTTTGGGAAATGCCACTCGGTGTTAGAATAAATGTCGTATTTCATTGGAGGGTCTGTCATTCAATGTAGAAGGTGCTTGCACATCTTAAGTGTTTACTTCTAGTATATTCTCTTTTATTCAATATTGCCTACTTGCATGATATCCAGGCAGAGGTCCTTGCAGGTCCCTGAAACTGCCATCTTGTTTCATGACACCAAGCATTTTTCAAACTGTTTTTACTATGTAAATGGCCTTTTCTGGCCCCCAGCTCCTTAAAAACCTAGATGTCATCTCATTTCCTCTATACAGCCCACTACTACCACCACCACCCTGAAGCCTAATAAAACTGATTACTCCCTCCTTTTGTCCCCAACTCCACCCTTAATACCAAAACATTTACTTCCACTTGATTGGTTTCTTATCTATCTTTCCCCAGGGAGGTCTTCTTATTCAGTTGTAGAATGCCTATATGCTTATTGAATATACAAGTGATTATTCAACAATTCTTTTCAATACTTGCTAGAAGTCAGAAAGACATACATTTGTATCTCTGTCCTCAATTAACTCATGACCCAGTGGGAAAGATAGACACCTATACAGCTAAACTCAGCAAACCTAAGAGAGGTGTTTAGGCAAGTGCTGATGCTGAGCTGTTAGTGGGCAAGACAGTGAACACATAAAAACTCATCATGTTTTAATATCTCTTTTATGATTTTCATAATCCAAACACACCTACTTTGATCACATGTTTCACTTTGCTTACTGTCTTCCCAGAATAGTCTAAACCTATGCTTCTCAAACTAATGTGCACACAAATCACATGGGATTTTGTTAAAATGCAAACTCTGATTCAGCAAGTCTGGGGAGGGGCCTGAGATTCTGGATTTCCAACGAGTTCCCAGGGGATGCCACTGCTGCTGGTCCAGAGCCCACATTTTGAGGAGCAAGGCTCTAAACAATTTTCATGTTAATACTGTTGAAGTAACACCAATTTTTGGAAAAACTCCCACTGCTCCCCACCTAGACATTCTTCTGACTATAATTAAATATGATTTAAGTTATACCAAGAGAAATAAGCAGTACTCCTCCAAGAAAACTGGCAAAATGCCTCAAAACTATTAACTCCCAGCCTTTTTTTTATTGTCTAAATACAAAAGGTCTTCATTCCTGCATTTGAGGTCAGCTACCAGATGACTGTGGTCTAAATGTACAGCAAGGTTTTCCCAAATATCCAAGATTGTTATTATTTGCTTAAGTTTTCTACATATTTAAACTATAAGACCCCAGGTCCTTTATGTAAATGGAAATACCTTTTAACAAAATCATAAATCTTTAATCACTTTAATCATAAATAAAATACTTCTTTAATAAAACTTTTTAAAACAAATTCTATAAGTTACCCATGGAAATCTAGCTTCTTATTAACTCTAATGGTTCCTATGACAGCATCTATTTACTTATTAGTGTCTGCCACTCATCATCAAAGACAAAACACCTTAGACCATGAGACTTTGGGCCTCCACTCTACCAATATATCTTTTGTCATTTGTCAGTTTTTAATTTTCCTTCTACCACAAGATTCCTACTTGATCCCTACTTAAGCTGTCTTCTTCTATAAGTCTTCTTCCTCTGTTCCTCACATCATTCTCCAGTACTATTTCAATGAAACCAACTGTCCTATGTGTGTCTTCTCCTAAGCATGTGGTGAAGACATTACACATCTTTCTATCTGCTATTCAACATCACCTTACTACAATGATATGCTATGTAAGAGGCAGTTTGGTTCTTTGGTTTCCCCTTTCACACATAGTTATTGCATCACTTTGTCTGACCACACATCAATAAATTAAACAGTAGTGAACTATTTTCCTCATGTAGGATGTATGAAGCTACTAGAAGCCTTTGCTTGCCCAATGTCAGAGTCTGGAGAGGACTCTTCTAAATGGTCTTTCTTCTTTCTCACCATGTAGGTTAATTCCAAAGATGATGAAGGTGTCCTCGTTGGATCCTGGGACAATATCTATGCCTATGGTGTCCCTCCATCAGCCTGGACTGGAAGCATTGACATTCTGTTGGAATACCAGAGTTCTCAGAACCCAGTCCGGTATGGACAGTGCTGGGTTTTTGCTGGTGTCTTTAACACATGTAAGTATCCAACTGAGTAATATTTTTTCTTTAATAATTTTTTATTTTTTAATTACAGTTGACATATGATATTATATTAGTTTCAGGTGTATAACATAGCGCTTAGACATTTATATGACTTATAAAGTGATCACCCCAATAAACACCCATCTGACACCATACATAGTTATTACAATATTATTGACTAAATTCCCTATGCTATATTTCACATCTCTAAGACTATTTTGTAAACTATAATTTGCACTTCTTAGTCCGTTTCCCTCTGCTACTTTTTCACCTATCCCCCAAACTGCCCTCCCATCTGGCAACCACCAAAATGTTCTCTGTATCAATGAATTTGTTTCTGTTTTGTTTGTTCTTTTGCCTTTAGATTACACGTATAAGTGAAATCATATGGTATTTTTTTTTGGTCTGACTTATTTCACAGCATAATACCTTCTAGGTCCATCTATGTTATTGCAGATGGCAAGATTTCATTCTTTTTTATAACTGAGTAATGTTCCACTGTATGCATGTACCATTTCTTCTTTATCCCTTTCTCTATTGATAGACATTTAAGTTGCTTACAGACCGTGGTTATTGTAAATAATTCTTCAAAGAACATATTGATGCATATGTTCTTTTTGAATTATGTCTTTTTGAATTAGTGTTTTAAGTTTCTTTACCTAGAAGTGGGATTATTGGATTCTTCTTTCTCTCTCCTTATAGCCTTTGTTTTAAAGTCTATTTTGTCTGGTGTAAGTATTGCTAAACAACCTTTTTGTGTTTGTTTCCATTTTCATGAAATATCTTTTTCTATCCCTTTACTTTCAGTCTGTGTATGTCTTTTAATCTAAAATGGGTCTCTTACAGGCAGCATATGAAAAAGTCTTGTTGTCTTATCCATTCAGCCACCCTATGTCTTTTCATTGGAGCATTAATCCATTTTCACTTAGAGTAGTTGAGACAGATTTGTTATTGCCATTTTATTATTTATATTTTTTACTTTTTTTTCTTCTTTTTCTTAAAGAAACCCCTTTGATGTACTTTAGCTTTTTCCTGTCTGAGAAGCTCTTTATCTTTTCTTCAATTCTAAATGATAGCTTTGCTAGGTAGGATAATCTTGATTGCTTTTTGTCATTTTGAGTATTTCATGCCAATCCCTTTGGCCTGCAAAGTTTCTGTTGAGAAATCAGCTGATGATCTTATGGGAGCTCCCTTGTAGGTAACTAACTACGTTTTTCTTGCTTTTAAGATTCTCTCTTTGTCTTTGACCTTTGGCATTTTAATTATGATGTGTCTTGGTGTGGGCCTCTTTTGGTTCGTCTTGTTTGGAATTCTCTGTGCTTCCTGGGCTTGTATGTCTATTTCCTTCACCAGGTTAGGGAAGTTTTTTATTATTATTTCTTCAAATAGGTTTTCAATCCCTTGGTCTCTCTCTTCTCCTTCTGGTACCCTATATGATGTGAATGTCGGTACACTTAATGTTGTTTCAGAGACCCTTTAAATTATCCTAAATTTTTTTTGGGGGGAGGGGATTCCTTTTTCTTGTTGCTGTTCCAATTTGGTGTTTTCTGCTGCTTTATCTTCTATATTTTAAATGTAATCCTTTACTTCCTCTAATCTACTATTAATTCTCTCTCATGTATTCTTCATTTCAGTTATTATATTTTTTATTTCTGACTGGTTCTTTTTTATGTTTTCTATCTCCATTTTTAGATTTTCTCTTTGTTGAATTCTCACTGACATCATTAAGCATCCTTATAACTGGTGTTTTGAACTCTGCATCTGGTAAATTGCTTGTCTCCATTTCGTTTAGTGCTTTTTCAGAAGTGTTGCTATGGTTTTTCATTTGGGACATGTTTCTTTGTTTCCCCATTTGGGCTGCCTCTACCTAATACATAGAAACAGTCAATGTCTGTTTCTATGTATTAGGTAGAGCTGCTATGTGTCCCAGTCTTGGTAGAGTGGCCTATATAGTAGGTGTCCTATAGAGTCCAGTGGCATAGTCTTTTAGGTCACCTGGACCGGTTGCTCCCAGTATGTCCCTTTTGTGGGTTATATGTGTCCTCTGTTTTAACTGAGCTTTAGGTGCTGTTGGCACATCAGTGGGAGAGACTTACCCTCAGGCTGATTGGCCGTGAGGACTGGCTGTGACTACACAGAGGAGTTTTGTGCAGGGGCTGACCCTATGGACCAGGATTTGCTTTAGTGGTCCTCTGGTGTCTGCTGAGTTTGCCCCTTGGGTATGTCATTTGTGGAGGTGGTTGCAGTTGGGGGGTGCTCTGGTGTAATTTGAAGCTGGTCACTGGGTGTGTTGGTTCTAGGGCCTCTATGGAAGAGGCTCTGGTGCAGATCAAGTTCAATGATTGCCGATGTCCTGCCCAGGGCCACATGGTATGAGCTACAAAGTGATCTGCAGATGCTGCCATTTGTGCTGGGCTTGGAGGTGTCTGGGAGAGGCTAAGCTATGAATTAAGGTTGGTTGCCACTAGTGCTGGGGTTGGAGCTGCTCAGAAAGAGGTACAGAGCATGCCAAGGCCAGATGATGTTTGTTTGGGGTTTGTGAACCTTTGAGATATTTTAGGAAAGTCCACAGCATGAGCCAAGATAGGCTGTTTATATGGAAAATCCACTGGAAGTGGTTGGGTGGGCCCAAAAGTTGGGTGAGGTAGGGCCTCAGAGAAATCACCAGGGCTGGGTGAATGGTTTCAGCCAAGTTGATGGATACTCAGATTTGGTGCCTACCTGTATGTGCATGTTGGGTGAGGGATGGGCTCAACAAGGAAACATGGTGTCTGCCGGCACTTCTTTCTGGAGGAAAGCTGCCCCGTCAGCCCTCACCCTGAAGCCAGATAATTTAGTTACTTTCTGTACATTTCTGGTATTTTTAAAGCTGCTGTCCCAGTGCTGGAGTTTAGAGTGAGTGAGTCTGTCAGCGAGTGAGTCCATGTGTGGCCCATTTAAGAGGAGCACCTGGACTACAGGCAAACTCTGTCTCACTCAGCCATAATCTTTGCTAGTTTTCACAGCCAGAAGTGTGGGGACTTCTCTCCCTGGCACTGGAACCCAGAGGAAAACTCCACAGCCAAGATATCCCTCCTAATTTTTAACTGCTACACGTGGATGTGGGACCAGCTAGTTCAGATTCCCTGTCCCTCCTACCAGTCCTGACATGGATTCTTCTGGGAGGAAGCAAGCACAGTCTCTTGACTGTAAGCCTGAGTAATATTTTTTTAATGTAAAGGAAATTTCCCTTCACTAGATTTTATATATAACCTGGCAAAGAGACCTAGCAATTCCTATTGGCTCTATAGAATTTATGAGTGGCTATTCTGGGATGTAGTCAATGCAAAATTAAATTGTTCTAGGCCTAATATGTTCATAGTTTTTCTTTGACTGCAGAAACTTTGGAGAAAGAATGATGAACTACTTCCTGCATAATTCATCATTCTACATTCAGAGAAATGAGGGGTCTCATGGGCCAAGTAAGGATTTGGGGGAAAGAATATAGCATTTTCTTTTTAGTAATCTCCCACATTTTAAAAAGCTTAAATTAGCCAAATTTAAAATAATAAATAATAAAAAAGATGTATGCTGCTTGTTTGTCATTGAGAAGTTTTATAAATATGCTAATTTACTTATTGTTTATCACTGAGAAATTTTGTTAATATACCCACTTAATGTTTATCCTAGCAATGAAAGGGATTATGGCATGTGGTCTTACCTCAA
>NW_011888910.1:2132518-2134690 GCF_000151845.1 Pteropus vampyrus
ATGTGGGACCAGCTAGTTCAGATTCCCTGTCCCTCCTACCAGTCCTGACATGGATTCTTCTGGGAGGAAGCAAGCACAGTCTCTTGACTGTAAGCCTGAGTAATATTTTTTTAATGTAAAGGAAATTTCCCTTCACTAGATTTTATATATAACCTGGCAAAGAGACCTAGCAATTCCTATTGGCTCTATAGAATTTATGAGTGGCTATTCTGGGATGTAGTCAATGCAAAATTAAATTGTTCTAGGCCTAATATGTTCATAGTTTTTCTTTGACTGCAGAAACTTTGGAGAAAGAATGATGAACTACTTCCTGCATAATTCATCATTCTACATTCAGAGAAATGAGGGGTCTCATGGGCCAAGTAAGGATTTGGGGGAAAGAATATAGCATTTTCTTTTTAGTAATCTCCCACATTTTAAAAAGCTTAAATTAGCCAAATTTAAAATAATAAATAATAAAAAAGATGTATGCTGCTTGTTTGTCATTGAGAAGTTTTATAAATATGCTAATTTACTTATTGTTTATCACTGAGAAATTTTGTTAATATACCCACTTAATGTTTATCCTAGCAATGAAAGGGATTATGGCATGTGGTCTTACCTCAATTATTTTTTATCTCTATTTTTATATATGAGTCCCAATGCCCCTGAGCATTTAGATATCAGAACATAATGAACAATTTTTACTCCTCAGTTGCCCTTCTGATTTTCAATCTACCCAACATCCAATTCATAAAGGAAAACATATAAGATCAAAATTATTTTCTTCAGCCTCATGCAACATTTTTTGATATGGCATTTGCCTATCTAGGCCCAGACAGTGTTATTGTTAATTCAGTGAATATTTAAAAAAATAAATTTATTTCAATATGTCTTCATCATTGATAATGACTTTTATTCACCTGCCATTTCTACAACTTTGGAGAAAACATTAAGCTCAAGTTGAAGAGCCCTTTCTGCTTGCTTATTAATAAAGATTGATTTACCTAGTTAGCATTTTTTTTTTATCAGAAAAATCAAGAAGGGACTGGAGGCTAGAAGCTGGGGTAGAGCCATTTTTTTCATAAATGGTTATGAAGCCTATCAGTTTCAGCTCAAAGTTGTAACATTATAAGAATTAGTCATTGATTCAAGTGGGGAGAAATCATAAGTTTTGTTTCGTCATGGCATCAAACTGAATACAATCATTTTCTTAGCCACTTGAGTATATTCAAGGACTAAAGGAATATATATTTCTTTTTCTTCATTCTAAAAATATTTATTTCTACCCCTTGCCACCCTTAATAAATTGTATGGCTTTTTATTTCTATTTTTTCCAACTTTATTGAAATATAATAAACAATTAGTTGCTCATATTTACATCATATAATTCAATGGGTTTTTTTTTCAATTATAGTTGGCATACAATAATATACCAGTTTCAATTGTATAGCATAGTGATAAGAGATCCACATAACTCGCAAAGTGATCACCCCACTAAATCTAGTGCCCCTCTTCCCCCTTATATTTATTACATTATTAACCATCTTCCTCATGCTATACTTTACATCTCCATGTCTATTCTGCAACTATCCACTTGTACCTCTTAATTCCTTTGCCTTTTTCTTTCTGTCCCCTCCAAATCCCCTCCCATCTAGTATTCCTCTAAATATTCTTTGCATCTATGAGTTTATTTCTGCTTTTGTTGTCATTGTTATTTTGTTCTTTAGCTTGCACATGTATGTGAAATCATGTGATGTTTGTCTTTCTCTATCCAACTCATTTCATTTAGCACAATACTCCCTAGGTCCGTCAAGGCAATATCTTTTTTCATCTCCTTTCTTTTAGTCCATGTGTGTCTTTTAATCTAAAGTGAGTCTCTTGTAGGCAGCATATGTAGGGGTCTTGTTTTCTTATCCATTCAGCCACTCTCTCTTTTGGTTGAAGTACTTAATTCCTTTCCATTTGAGGTCCTTGTTGATAGGAAAGTAGTTCTTACCATTCTTTATTCCTGTTTTTGATACATGAAATTTCTTCTTAAAGAAGTCTCTCCAACATTTCCTGTAATACTGGCTTGGTGATTATAAATTGCCTTAGCTTATTTTTGTCTGGGAAGCTCTTGATCTGTCCTTTGACTCTAAATGATAGCTTTGCTGAATAAAGTATTCTTGGTTGTAGATCCTAGGTTTTCAT
>NW_011888910.1:2135695-2158183 GCF_000151845.1 Pteropus vampyrus
TTGGTTGTAGATCCTAGGTTTTCATTACGTTGAATATTTTGTGCCAAACCCTTCTGTCCTGCATAGTTTCTTTTGAGAAATCAGCTGCCAGTCTTATGGGTGAACCCTTGTACATAACTAACTGCTTTTCTCTTGCTGCTTTTAAGATTCTCTCTTTGTCTTTAACCTTTGGCCTTTGAATTTTGATGTGTCTTGGTGTGGGCCTCTTTGGATCCCTGGTTTTGGGGACTCTCTGAGCTACCTGGGGTTTTATGCCTATTTCCTTCACCAGGTTAGGGAAGTTTTCCATCATTATTTCTTCAAATAGTTCTTCAGTTCTTTTTTTTCTTCCAATACCCCTATGACACAGATATTTTTACATTTAATAGTGTCCCATAGGCTCCTTATATTATTATTATAGTCTTGGCTTCTTTTTTCTTGCCATTCTGACTGAGTGTCCTTGGCTTTCCCTTCCTCTATATAGGTCATTTGATCCTCTTCTTTATTCATCTTGTTTATTCCATTTAATATACTTCTCATCTCAGATAATGTGTTCTGCATTTCAGACTGGTTCCCTTTTATAATTTCCATTTCCATTTTTATGTTTTTTGTCTCTTTGTTGAAATTCTCACTGAATTTATCTACAGTTCCCAAAAGTTCATTGAGCATCTTTATAACCAGTGTTTTGAACTCTGCATTTATTAGATTACTTGACTCCATTATTTCTGGATCTCTGTTCTCTTCTCTCATATGGTTTTTGCTTCTTTTTCTTCCCATTTTGGCCACCTTTCCATGCCTGTTTCTATGTACTAAGCAAAGCTCTTAAGTCTCCCGGCCTTATTATTGTGGCTTTGTGTGGTAGGTGTCCAGTGACACAGTCCTGAGAGAGGTTCAGCTACAGGCCAAATTTAGGCCCAGCCTGTGACCCTCTAGAGCCAGCTGTTAAGATTCAGCAAGCAATCCACAGGTGTTGTGCTTATAGTTGCTTCAAGAAACCACACTAGAAACTGAGGCCAGCTGCCACAAGTGTGAGTCTAGGCACTGCTCAGCAAGGAGCACCTGACTAAGGAGGGTACACCTGGGTGTGGCTTGGGTGAGGCTGCAAGTTGGGGGAGGCGGAGTTTCAGGGAATCTTCTCAGAGGAGAGACTTCTGTTATCCAGTTTTATGTCGTCTCCGCTATGGCGGTGCTGGGTCTGCGCACTTGGAGGGGGAGGGCTCAACAGAGGAACAATGGATTCAACCAGCACTTCTGTACAGAGTGAGTCTCGCCTAGGCCCTCACTCCGACAAGCACTGGTGCTCAGAGTGAGCAGGTCCATCACTGCAAAAATCCACTCGCAGACACGGCCCCTTTAAGAGGCATCTGCAGATGTGGGCTGCCGCTGCCACAGCCTCCATCCACTCAGCTGCTCGTGCCCGGGCAGCCTCGTGTCCTCGCCCCATCCTACCTTCTGCCATTGCAGGGTGATTTCTTAGATTTCTCCCTAGTTGTATGGCTTGTTCATCTAGATCCCATGTGATTTTCCTTGCTGTTTGCTCCTTGTTTCTGTCATAAGTTTGATTTGGTTGCCAGAGAAATGAACAGAGCCTCTATCATCTATGCAATTTTTTCTCTCTCAGAATATACATTTCTTGAAAGCAGGTATGGCCAATGTATCAGTCTCCTAGGACTGGTCTCTAAAGTTCTAGAGAGGTGCCTGAACTTCAAAATGAGCTAACTGTTGGAGGTAGTCCCCCTCTCTCGTGGTTCTCAAGCCAAGACTACGTAGAGGGCACATGATGGAGGCAACCACTTTTATGAAATGATTCCAGGAAAACAGAAAGGACCCTCTGACTCTTCATGTCCTCCTCCTGCCTATGATTTTGTTATCCCAGTGTAATGCCTTAAAGCTTAGATCCAGATAAAATAATGAATACCTTCCATCTATTTACGCCTTTTATATAAAAGAGTCACCAGATCTATTCCAGGCTTTGATGGTAAGCTAGGAAAAGGCAGAAGCACAATATGGGGAAATAAACCCAAAGAGGGAAATTGGGGGGAAGGGGGTATTGATGCCCCAGTGTCGAGTTTCACCTTACGAGACTCCATTTTGGACTTCCAAGGTTGTTCTCTTGAAGGATGTGGATAGTCTTTGGTTAAATATGCTAAATTGTTCTGAGAAAATAAAAGGCAAGCCAAGCCATTAATCTTAAAATTGTCAGCTGAATTATTTTCAATGAGCCCTGATGTGTAGCATCCTGGGAGCCAGGGAGGGCATTCGGATTAAGTTTAATCAATAGGTACATATGGCAAGAGATGCATCCAAGTAATTTATTATCTAACAATTAAAATGAATCTGTGGTGTCACCCTCCACCAAGTGTCACAAAGCAAATTCTAGCCAGAAAAGCAAACCACACTGAGGACCTGCTTTGTAAATCCCTACTTTCTTATTAGTTGGTTTACTATTTTATTTTATTTTCAGAAACATAGTCTCCTTAGCTTGATTAAAATAATACTACTTTGACGATCTTATGATTAGCAACTAAACAATTGGAACCCCATTACTGGGTTTCTATTCTAGTTGGCTTTATCTGGCCCAACTGTAGTTCTGAATGATATTGCAGCAAAGTTTCTCTCTGCAGCCCCGATGCCTGACCTTAGTCCCCCTTCTTCAGTATGGAATATTTAAAGACAATATATGCCAAGTGGATTTTCATGTTGGTTTTCAAATCAAAAGCAAACGAAGACCAGCCTTGAAAATTCCCCGAGCAGACAAACCACTTGAGTCATACAAACAAAGCTTATTTTAGCTTATTTTTCAGGGCTAACTTGACCTAGGCTATTTCTTGCTTATGCTTATGGAAATCATAAACAAAACTTAAACGTTTCCAAGATTGATATAAAGTAACCACAGACCAATTCCCTGTCATTTAAGAAAATTCTAATATAACCAGTCACAGTAAAGAATAAACAGTCAACTGCTTTCTGACCATATAAGCTGCTTTATAATAATACACCCTTGAGCCTCATTCCATATTTTGGTTTGAGTGCTCCTGGTTTAAAAAACTGTCTTTTTGGTGTGTGCACAATAAACTTTTACTAATTACTACTCCAGTGATTCATTGGTTTTTCTTCTGTTATATCTGAACTTTTGACCTTGGTAAAGGAGAAAGTCCCTTATGAGAAGAAATTGTTCCCTATGAATTTATTAGATTTTATTGATGTGTTTAGTTATGGTCTGTCCTTCTTTCCTGCAGTTTTACGATGCCTTGGGATACCAGCAAGAGTTGTTACCAATTATTTCTCAGCCCATGATAATGATGCCAATTTACAAATGGACATCTTCCTGGAAGAAGATGGGAATGTGAACTCCAAACTCACCAAGGATTCAGTGTGGTGAGTTTGATTTACAAGGGCATTTGCTGATATCAAATTAAAGTGTCATTACACATTTACCACAAGACAGACTTGGTCTAATGTTTCTTTCTCTTCTATTTTAAGAACTGTTCGATACCGTAAGCAGAAATGTCTGCTTGTCAGAGATTGTTTTTTCCTAATGAATGAGAAATGTTACCGAACAGGCAGTTAGGGTTCCTGGTAATAAAGATTAGGCATCCCATTTCAACAGCGACCACTGAAAAAGACCATTGTCCTAGAGGCGAGAGCCTACACTAGTTCTTCTCTACATTAGTATATGAATATATTATGGTGAATGGCAGAGATATGGGAGCCAAGCATTGTCAATGTCAACACTCTAAGAGTAATACAGCTAAAGTTTATTAAGTGTGCACTATGTACCAGTCTCTATGTGTGCATGGTCTTATCTACTTCTTATCAGGTAGGTGCTTATTAACATCTCCATTTACATGATGAGGAAACTGAGTTCCAGAGAGGTTAAAGTAATTTGCTCAAGGTCATTTGGATTCTATTCTCAGCTTACACCAGATGTAAGCTGAGAATAGAATCCAAATGACCTTTACTGGCAATCTTTTTTTACTTTTGCGATATAGGATTGCTCTTTGAGTACAAAGATATGGTTCTTCATGATTTGTGGCCTCATCATTCATTCAGAGATAGAAAAGATGAAATTATTACCAAATAGCAACCACTCGGTTCTTTCACTAACCTGAACAACTGCATCACAAGCTGGCTATAAAGAGTTTAAGATCCCAAGGAAATTTCCTTTTTCCATAGGACGCACTCAGTCTAAAACAATATTCTAAAAAGCAGGGAAAAATACTGAGTCTAAATGTAATATTTATGAAGGCCTACATGGGAAAAAATTGCCAGGCATTGAACTAGGTGGAATTTCCAAGCCAAAAATGTGTCTCTTATGGTTGTTCTTTATAAGTAGTAAAACCAAAACACTGTCAGTTGTAAAAGCATCCAAATGGGGATAGTAGGAAGTTATAAGCTCATTTTAAGAGAAATTAAAAGTTAGAAGTGCCTTAACTCCCCTGTGTTACAGGAATGATCACAGTTGTAGGAGAAATATTAACTCACCAATACCAGCAAATGCTTATTTGAAAATACTGAAAGACGGAAATCGCTAAACTGGTAGCAAAATGCTACTACAAATAAAAAATAGTGCAGTTCATTCACAGAGAATGAGTGGAGCAATGATAAACTAGAGAGTGTAGGCAAGTCAAAACCTCACCTGTGTAAACTGAACAGCAATTTAAGGCATCATTTAAGCCCTCAGAATTATAGGATAGCAGCCCTGCATATACATGGAATGACAAAAATAGCCTGTTGTGACAGTCTAAAATGGCAAAGTGAGAATTATTTAGCATTCTACATTGTGTACTTCTTCCTTATATGCGCGCGCGCGCGCGCGCACACACGCACGCGCACACACACACACACACACACATCTACACTCAATGACTTTGTAGTCAACTACAGTTCAAAATTATTCCCTCCTATTTCTTGATCTAGATGCCTCTCATCATAAATCCCCATGAGGCATCCCCAAAATAACCCCATGAGGATATAAACAAAATTGATACAAAATTGCGAAGCTGATAGATCTCACTCTTGACAACCCTTTCTTCTTTCAACTCCCTTCTCCAAATTTCTCTCCCTATCTTTGTCACCCTTTGCTCTTTCTTTACCTTTCTCTAATATTCCATCACCCTGGGACTGTGTTCCCAGGTCTATGACTCTTAATCATCCTCCATGGCCAGATCACTGCCCTAGGCTTGTCTTCCCTCCCCTCACTTGGTGCATAATAGTTTTCCAAAAAATAATGACTGACCATCTGACTAATAGAGTGGCGGATATTAATCCAACTCAGAGCACACCAGACTATGGACCACAGGGAATAGAGAGCTCAGTCAAGCAGGGTTGAAGGCTTGCCTATACCACTGACTGACTAGCTGTGTGACCTTGGGCAAAGCACAACTTCTCTGTGCCTCTCTTTTCTCCTCTAAAGATGACAAAATTTTCTATTTTACTCAGCACAGAGCCAAGCATAACAGGTGCCTAATGAATGTTAGCTGTTATTATTGCTTTCATTATTAATCACACAGCTGGAATTTCTTAGAAGCAATATGTCGCCATCAACCTAAGCATATTGAAGCAGTCAGAAAAAGAGGGGTGTCCAGTATCCTAAGATGACTATGCTGTTTCTATTACTATGGGATATTTTTTAAACAAAAGCAGAAATTTGTGCCTCTCCAATGCAAACACTAGTGGACCCTAGAAGCTATAGATATTCCAGAAAAACAAAAATATTTCTAAGACCTTCCTTGATTGAGGATACTGTTGGAGGCTGTCCTTGGACACATTAACCACATGGTCACCACAGCCACACCTCTACATCAAGCACCAGTTTAGATGGTTACTTGGTGGGTAGCCTTGAGAAAATGGCTTTACCTCTATGAACTTTAGTTTCTTCATTAGTAGAATGAGGGTAATCTTAATAGCGACCATTTCTTGATGGGGTAGTTATGACAGTTAAATAAGGTAATCCAAGTAAATGACTTACCATAGTGCTAGGCCCAGAAGGAGCACTCAATCAGTGGCTGCTGAGTAGATTGGAAATGTCCACTGCCAAGAACAGCAGCAGCCTGAGCTGTAGGTAGGGTATGGGGAGTGCAGATGGCTGACAAAGGCTGAGGTGAGAGCAGGAAGGATTTGGTGGTCATCAGCTGACTCTCAAGAGGCCAGTGCAGTGTGGCCAGCAACACACGGTCTAGTGAATTTTCTTGCAGGATCTGAGAAGCAATTGGCCTCACTCAAGCCTCCGACTCACTTCCCTCAAAGGCTGCAGTCAGACAAACTTGCCCCCACTCCCTCTCAGTTTGCATGTGGCTCCTGCCCTCCTTCCTCCTCCTCCTTTTTCTCTTTCCAAAGGAAACCATGAGAATGATTTCTTGGTTTCTCTCTCTTGTGCCTCCACTATCTCTTCACTGAGGTCCTAATGGTATACGGTTTGTGGTAAATTAATTTATCCAATTGGGTCTCAAGGACCCTGGGCTTCTTCTTCTCTATGACTCAGCCAGGTCCAGAGAGCCCAAATCCAGTAAGGAGGGTTGAGAGGAGAGGGCAAAAATGTGTGTGAGGGTGTGTCATGCTCAACACACTCAAAGCCAAAACAGGAGAGGTTCAATTTCCTCTCATATTCCTAGTCTTCTCCCTTTATCATCACAGACCTTCAAGGACTGATTGCTTATTTTCCTGCTTCCTGGTTTGTCACAGCAGCGCCCTGCATAGTGGGTTTCCCTTTCAAGGGTGCCTTGCCTTACAGGGGTCAGCAATTTTGTAGAGTGGATACAGTGTTGATGCCTACGGAGGGAAGAGTCAACTGTTTAATGATTCAGGAGAGGGAGGGGCCAAGGAAACTTATATGGGGACAGCTGGGCAAAGTTATTGGACCTCAGGGTAGCAAATGAAATTCCGAGTGGGCCAATGCAAGGTAACATATCCTGGAAGGAGCAATTTAAGCTGCCTGTCCCCAGTGTGCTGATGGGTGTTGAATTATATGTAACCTCTGTGGGAAGGCATCTATGAATCACTGTGGACAGTTTAATGAAGACACTTCTTCAGTGTTGAGCTGTAGTCCACCAGTGAATAGGGATATGAGGGCTCCTTGAGGAGGGAGAGTATGGGCTCACTCTCATAGGCAGGAGTGAAGCTCTGGCTTCACCTGGAAAAAGCTCAGTTTTGTCACTTCATTATATGAAGATCACAATGAAAATTGAAACAACTTTAAAAGAAAGGGATGGTGGCAGTTATTAGGTATTTTAATTAAAGGCTCCTCTCATAAATAAAGATGTAAGCAGATTTTATAATTCTGAGTAAAAGAACTATGCCCATCTCTTGGCTTTCCCCTACCAGAATATAACCCCCATGGAGGGGTAGAGGAGCAATGTCTGATATAATTTATTTTTGTTTGTTTTGCCAGCATGTAATAGGGTGTAGGGCATGTAATGAGAACTTAATAAATAGAATTGGTTGAAAAAATTTTAAATGTTCATTTAACTGAATAAATGTCATTTAATTCATTCAATAAACACTATCATGCACTAATATGTCTGAATATCTATATACTAAGGATTCAGAGAAATTAACCAGGTCACTGCCTTTGAGGAGCTCCACCCAGTGTTTGTGGGTGAGACAACCATGTATGGAACACTCAATAAAAGATATAAGGTGGGCTGTAATGTGAGCCAGGAGTCACAGAGAAAAGGGGAAAGGGCTTCTATTCTAAGCTCGGGGGAGCTAGTGGAAAGGTTTTTCACATGATAAGATGAGACAACCAAAGATCAAATTAACTAGCGAATTTGTATTTATCAGGACCAGGTAGGAAGGAAGAGAGTTTCATGCAGAGTTATCCTGTATTATTATGACTATAGTTGTTGAATATTGAAACTTACTCTAACTCTCATGATCCAGCGCCTTGCTGCTCCTTCCTGCACAATATCGAGAACACCTAACTCTTTGCCTGCCTTCCTGAAGGGTCTAATTCCCCCAGGCTGTGCATTCGCAAGGAGCGGATGGAGCTGATACTGTTTTGGGGTGGAGATGTATCCTTATTACCCATCTATCATCACCTCTTCTTCTTCTCTACCCTCTGTTCAATCCTAGGTCCTGCCTCCTTTAAGATAAACCCTCCCCTCTCTCTCTTTGTCTTAAAAGATCCAATAATCAACAGTGTTCAGATTCCCTTTTGGAACCAACAGCTTCCTAGACTCTGTGACTCCTTTTTGTTCAGCTTCTGAGCCCCTCTGTCATGTGACCCTTTCCATCCTACGCATATTCCCAGAGAAAGTTGTTCATCTCTGGACAATGGAATTCCAAGTCAGAGGTGGAGAAGCATGTGCTGTTCATGCTGTCAAGATGTAAAGAGAAGGGGGCCGAGCACACGTATATACACCAAGGGCCTTAAGCTGACCCTCCTACATCTCAAAGTCCAGCTGATTGGCCAACTGAAAGATATTTTAAACACCTTATCAAAAATTAAAGATAGAAGTAAAAAGAAGATGTGGTACATATATACAATGAAAGATTACTCAGCCATAAGAAACAATGAAATACTGCCATTTGCGACAATATGGATGGATCTTGAGATTATCAAACTAAGCAAAATAAGTCAGACAGAAAAAGTTGAAAACCATATGATTTCACTCATATGTGTGATATAAAACTAAAAATAACAATCGTGACAAACAGACAGAGACTCATTGACAGACAGTAGATTAGTGGTTACCAAAAAAGGGGTGGGGTGGGAGAAGAGGGAGGTAGATGGAAGTAAGGGGAGTCAAATATTTGGTGACAGAAGGAAATCTAACTTTGGGTAGTGAACACACGATGCAATATGCATATGATGTATTATGGAATTGTTCAGTTGAAACCTATTTGATTTTATTACCAATGTCAACCGAATAATTTTAATTTAAAAAAAGGTGTAAAGATGGCGAGTGCTAAAATAATTAGTAAAAGTTTTTATTTCCTTTACCGCCTTTTCATTTGATATTAAGTACATTTGATTAAATTGGATTTTTCAATTTAATCTTTTAAAATAATTGCAAACTACCAAATTTGTGTTTATCAATTTTGGCTCAAAGTTTAGACAATCTAAGAATTACTCAGCCATCAAAGTGGAAAGAAATCACAGTTTTGTTGTTCTTCAGGGTATCATGGAAAAATACCAAATTAAGTCCAACTATGCATGTAATTTCTCTCTCTCTCTCTCTCTCTCTCTCTCTCTCTCTCTCTCTCTCTCTCTCGTGCAAAGCAATATGATTGACTCTGCCACAAATTATCTTGGTGACTTTGGGCAAATTGCTTTATTTTTCTGGGCCTTAATTTTCTCATATGTATATGTATAAGTGTGCAAGTTTGGTCTTAATGAGCTATAGTGTCATTTCCAGCTCTAAAATTGTTATTATTTTTAAAATAATTTTCATCATTCTTCAGCCAGGCTTTTTCTCCCATATTCTGCATGTTCTTCTGTTTGCTTGTGTGAAGACCTGCTCACCTACACAGGGCTGGGCTGTGATCTGCTTACTTTATAGCTACTGTTTTGCAAATTAGCTCCACATCATTTCTCCAGGAAGAAAAAAAAAAGCAGAAATCAAACACACCACAGAAAATTCTGTAACTGTTTGGCTGGCTGCAGTGCGTCTGGTTCTTTTTTAAAAAGTTCCAATTTCCTTCAATACTTTTTAGAAAAAGTACATTTGCTATTGTTTTGTTTTGTTTTTTCACTCCAAATGCAAAACAAAAAAACAAAAATATAATCATAACAATAAGTCTAGTTAACGTCCGTCACCATATATAACACAATTGTTTTGGGGTGTATGGTGAGGACTTTTAAGATCTACTCTCTTGGCAAGTTTTAAATATGCAATACCATATTACTAACCATGCTGTATATTATTTCCCCATGATTTATTTATTTTATAACTGGAAGTTTGTACCTTTTGACCTCCTTCACCCATTTCATCTAACTCACACACCCTGACTCTGGCTGAATTGTTAAATTGTCTATTTCATTCTTCAATTCTGTCAGTTTTGCCTTCAGGTATTTTGAGGATCTATTTTTACATGTAAATATGTTAATGATTGCTATGTCTTCCTAATAGCATTACCCTTTTATCATTATAAAATGTCCTTGTTGTTCTCTACTAAAAATATTTGTCATAAAGTCTATTTTGTCTGAAATAAATATAGCCACTCCAGCTATCTCTTGGTTACTCATGCATCTTTTTACTTTCAACCTATTTACATCTTTGACTATAAAGTGTACCTCTTGTATACAGTATATAGTTAAATAATGTTTTGTTATCCATCTTGCCAATTTCTGCCTTTTGATCAGAGTGTTTAGTCTACTAATATTTAATGTAATTATTGATAAGCAGGATTTACATCTGCCATTTTACTATTTCCTTTTCATATAGATTATTTCTTTTTTCTACTTCTATTCCTCTATTAGTTCCTTATTTTATGTAAAATAGACATTTTTAGTATACAATTTTTCCACTATATATTTTTCAGTTTTTTTCTTAGGGGTTTCCCTGGGGGTTACAATTAACATCTTAACTTAAAAACAATCAGGTTCAGATTAATAGCAACTTAATTTCAATAGCATAAAATAACTTTTTTCCATTCCCCTGCCCTTCGTGCTGTTCTTGTAATACAGATTATATCTTTCTACATTATATGCCCATCAACACAATTTTGTAATTATTGCTTTATGAAGTTGTGTTTAAAATCGGAGAGGAGAATTACAAAGAAATATTAATTTTCACTATCTTTTCTGTTTCTCTATGCAATTACCTTTACCTTTTTTCTTTTTGAAGGAGAGTTTTACAAGATATATGACTCTCGGTTAATAGTTTTTCTTTCAATAGTTTAAATACATCATCCCATTGGCTTCTAGATTTCATGGTTTCTGATGAGATATCAGTTTTAATCCTATTGATGATTAAATTGTCTTGGCATTTTGATGACCCCTTGTACATTATAAGTCACTTTTCTGATGCCATCTTCAATATTCTTTGTCTTTAGCTTTTGATAATTTGACTATGAGGTATTTAGGTGTATATCTCTTTGAGTTTATCATACTTGGAGTTTTTAACTTCTTAGATGTGTATATTAATGTCTGTTACCAATTTTGAAACTTTTCAGCTGTTATTTCTCAAAATTCTTTCCGCTCCTTTCTCTCCTCTCCTAACTGACAAGTTTTTTCTTGGTCCAAGCTTTCATTTCCATTTAGGAATGTTTTGTTAGACATGCCTCAGAATCCATCAACTTGTCCCCACTTCTTTCCAACAAATCCAACCCCACCCTGTCCCTGCAGCCATTGGAATAGCCAGAGCTTAACAATTTCAGGGTGTGCTGTCATTTTTGTCACCAATATCATTGTCTGTATTAGGAGTATATCAGCAGAGCCAGAGAATTAGGGCTATGCCTATTTGTTAAAAATACACAATTTGCAAGATAGACATGTGCCTTTCTTCCACACCCTGCCTTTTTTAAAAATAAAAAAAATTCAAACACTTGGTTTACCCTTGAAGTTGGTCTAGCACATCTTCTTCGGGGCTTTCTCTTGATCTTCTTTTTTCTCTCCCTCAATCTCTAATAAAGCTGCAGAAATAAAGTTACAAGCTGATATCTCTTTCTTCCCTTTTAGGGATTCCTTTTCTCTGAAATCTTTTTGGACAGATTGTAAATGAAATAACCCCATGGAGTGTTTAAGCAGTTAGCTAATTTAAAGGCAGTGAAGAACTCCTTGTTCAAGTTATCCACTTTCTTTTCTGTGAATGTATAGTACACAGAACCCTGAAGCCTATCATGGCCTCAGCTGTGTTCTCTGTCCACTTCTCCACCTTCCAGGGGCTCTTACAACTCTAAATGTGACCTTATCCAGCTGTTAGAACCAGGAAAGATTTTGAACTGTGCTCTACCTTATTTTAATTTTTTTTAAAAAAATAGTCTTCTTAATTTGGGGAAAAGGAGGCATAGTACATGTTTATTATAAAAATTTCAAACGTTGCAGGAAATAAGCACAAAAGTAAGAGTCATCTACTTTCTAACTACTCAACATTTTCAGCATTTTGCTAAGCATTCTTTAATATGTCTCTTGGTATATAATATTCATTTTTATCATTGCATAATAAATTACCAAAAGTTTAGCATTTTAAAACACAAATTTATTATCAAACTGTTTCTGTGAGTCAAGAGTTTGGGCACTGGGTCCTTTCCAATGACAGCAACCAAAATATTAACTAGGACTGTTGCCCCATCTGGTGCTCAGGGCTCATTCTTTGAACTCATTTCCTTGCAGCTGTAAACCTCATGGAAGCATCCATCTTCTTTAAGGCCAGCTTTGAATCTTTAGTTTGCTCTGTTCCTGACCTCTAGACCCACATTTAAAGGGCTCACCAGATTAGATTATGCAAGGATAAACACTCTTATGTACTTGTCATTGAATTTTTGTGATCATTTCCTGTGTGCAAATTCCAAAGAAAGGGGTTTACTGATTTAAAGTATAAACTAAACCAATGCTGTAACATCCCTTTAAGGGTTTCCAAGCAGTGCATGGTGCTGTTTTTCTAGTGAAGCTCTAACTTTGGTGAAGATTTTCTGGGTACTTTGTACCAAATACTATTAAATTATTAGCATCTTTGAAATAAATTCCAGAAATCACTGTCACTGAAAGAAGCATGAAGAAAGTAACATAAAGCAAAAATGTGTTCCTCACTTGTCATCTCCATCATTATCAACCCCACAAAAAGTTACTTTCAACTTGATTAAATAACTCTCAATGAAATGGGGGCATTATTTTAATTTCTACACTGCTTCTTTAGAAAGAGGCAACAAGGAAAGTAGATCACTTTGAAGGCTTATAATTTTTTTTTTAACTTTAAGTGGACACTGCACATTTTGATAGTATAATGGGAAGTCAGGTTTCAAATGAAGGCTCTGAGAAAATATTAAACCATGAATCTTACAAAGATTTAATTACACCTGCCTTGCTAGGAGATGTCTTCACCTTTTAATCACCAATACTTTGTGAGCACCTACAAAGAGCCAGCTCTAGTGCTGCAAATGTGATGGTGAACAAAACAGAGCCCCAAAAGTGAATCTATACACTCTACACATGCATGACGAAACTGCAAGATGAAAACAGAACAATTATTAAGGATCTAGATAAAGAAGCTTTAAAACAAGAAATAACCTTTCAGGAAACATATATATTTCCCAATCTGGAGAGTAAGTATATAGAATTCAGAAATGTCTATAATTATTAGCCTCTTTCATGAGGGAAATTGAATATAAACAATAAGTATGTATAACCAGAAATACTTAACAACCAGCCAAAAGGAAACTCTTGTGGCAGGGGTGGCCTAGAACACATTTTCCACTGGTCATTCCTGAACAGAGAATGACATGATTGAAGAAAGTCCCTTGGCTTTGGAGATAACATCCTCTCCCTCTGCTCATGGCCATTCTGGGAGCCTGGTCATTGGCTTTCCACATGTTGACTAAGGCCCAACCCCACTCGAACTTGTAGGCAGTGGGTGAAGTAGACAGCTTATAGTTCTGTCCACCTCACCCACTGCCTACGAGTTCCTGACCCTCTTATTAAACTCTCCCACACTAAATACACAGATAAGGTCTCAGTCATAGGTGAAAGTGGAAGAGATCACAAGTAACTAATTAAATATCATAATAAAAAAAAAAAAGAAAACTTTCCCCATCTTCTGGTCATTTGAAAAGAAATGTTATCCTCAAATACATATTTTAATCTGAGATTTTAAATGCAAAGCTCGTTTATCTTGTTCAAGGCTAACCTTGCCCAAGATATCTGAATTTAAATAAGGAGATTCTGGGACCTATTAATTTAGGGTGGTGGTGTAACAGTGAAAGCCAGCATTGCTAAACAACCACAAGTTGTGTAGGAAGCAGGACTGTGTCCATTTGGAATTCAAATGCTTCATTGCTGTGTTTTCTGTATCTCTGCCTGATGGTACAACCTTCACTATTTTAAAAGGAGGCTAGTAGTCATTGTTTAATATGGTTACCTTTCTGCCAGCTTCAGAGCAAAGATAGAGACTCTCAAGTGGAAACCAACCTCATGTTCCTGCCCCAATACCTCCACACTTTGATCCTGATCTACATCTGCACCTCCCTCCCACCGCAGACAATGCCTCACTCCCAACACCTGTCTATGGTGCTTCTCTTGACCTCATCTTCTTGCATCGTTGGTATTGGAGCATCTCTCTCTTTATTCTCTCTTCATTCCCACTTCACTCCACTGGTTTTTCCTCTATAACCATGACAATCTCTCCTAATGTAAAAATAATCTAAACAATCTTCCTTGCATTGCATTACTTTCCAGCCACCGCCCTATCTTCTCTTCCTCCCATCACAACCTAGATTGCTCTTGAAGGAGAAATCTACACTGTATCTTCCCCTTCCCATTCACTCCTCATTTGGCTCTTGCCCCCACTTTCCTCCATCATCAGTAAGGATGCCAGAGACTTCTTCCTCATTAAATCTTGTGTTACATGTGTATATAAAAATACATGGGGTTTCATCTCCTGTATTTGTCACAGACACACAAGTTCATCATGTTCAAAATGAACTTTCCACCCACCCAACACTTCTCTCTCCAATACAAATCTTCTTCTCTTCCTCCTTCATTGGTCTTGGTAAATGGAACCATCACACTCCCTGCTAACTCAAAAGTCTTCCTCAAATCATCTGGTTCTCTCACATCTCCATAAGCCATCAGTTTTACTTCCCAATGGCTCATTTCTCTCTCCACAGTGATGAACAATTCCGTGGTGAACACCTTTTTGATCCATTGGAAACTACTGCAGTATTTTGGTGGGTGGGGGGTAACTCAGCTCGATCTCCTGTACTGCCTCTCCTCACACCTTCCACAAGTACAGAATTGCACATTTAACTTGCCCCAAAAGGAAGCCCAAATATTTAATTTGGGATCAAAAGATCTCACAATCTCTTCCTGATCTATAGCTTAACTCAGTGTTTAAGAGCACAGACCCTGGAGCTCTATCACTTACTAACTGTGTGACCTCAGGCAAGACTTTTAATCTCTCTGTGTTTCAATTTACCTTATAAATGAGGATAATAATAATAGTACCCTTCCGATAGGGCTCTGGGAACAGCAGATGTGTTAATATACAGAAAGGTTTTAGAAGGGTACCTGACATACAGTTAAGAGTGATGTGTATTTGTCAGTTTTGTGATTTGCTGCCCACCCATTACCTGCCATCCCTCTTTTCTCATGCATACAAATATGAAAACTTACTACAGCCCAAACAACAGCCTACAGTTCCCCAGACACACTGTGTTGGCTATTTCATGCCTCCACAACTTCATCCTTTGTCCTTTGTTGACCTGCTAAACTCCTACTTATTTTTCAGGACTCAGTTCAAATATCAATTCTGCTGTGAAGCCTCCCCTCATGCCCTGAGAATTTCCCATTGAGACCCCATTGCAACCCAGATGAATTTTCATTCTGTCATGCATCACTTCAATTAATTATTTTTAAAAGTCTGAGAGTTACCATTTTTGAGCACTATCACATGCCATATGCTGCTCTAAGTGCTTAACATGTATTATTTTGTTCAAGCCTCACAGCAAATTTATGAAATGTTTGAACAATTGGTTTACATGTTTGTCATTCCTCCTAGAATGTGAGCTCTTTATGGGCAACAACTTTTGTCTTGATCTTTGTTGAATCTCCAGCATCTAGCATGGTACTTGGCACAAAATGGGTACATAGTTAAATAAGTAACTTTGAATTGAGCCAATCAAAGATGAGCTGAACTCAGAGAGAGATGGAAACATGAACGAATTACTGACACTGAAGGACATTTAGGGAAAGGATGAATGTTAGTTAGATCTGAAATTCATCAGTGCTATAAACAAAGACTGTTATAACTACCATTAAATTGTTATTACTATATGAATATTTTCTGTAGTGTGGACAGGTTAATGTGCTCTCATTTATTTCTGTACTGTCATATAATTTCAGGTCTTTCCAAGGACATAATAATACAATTCATAATGACATTTTATTCCAGGCTCTTGCCTCGAGGGTCATGAGAAAAGTTTTGCATGTCTCTCAGCTCATGGGTTGTCCACCTCTGATAAAGGATAAAGAGACACTCACCCTGACAACCTTCCTTCTTATTGAACACCAAATGAAAATTTGTCACAAATTGTAGACAATTATAGTCAGAAGTTAATGTTCTAGTCTTAATGGCAATCATTTAAGTCCATACAAACAGCATTTCATTTCTTAATTATTACAAAGCATATGCTTTTTATAAATCTAATATATGTAAATACAAAAGTAATTCAAAGATATACATATATATATATATTGGTTTTGATTAACTTTTCTTCCCTACCCTTTTATCATGTAATAAGTTCTGTTTCATTAGGTAGCAGAGAATGGCTAAAATCAAAACTGTGTAATGCACTCATTAGAATATCTCTATGTGTCCTTGAAGCTGATATTAGCAGGAGAAGAGCAATGTTCACTCATGTGAGTGCCCCCAGCTGTGTCAATGGAAATGTATCTGCCCAGCAAACTTGAGCCTAGAGCTGCAGGATATCTCTGGCATAGCCTCAGGAATTTTTTGTCACTTTTTGGAACATTGAATGTGGTCGGAAGTTTAATCTCACTGGAGTACTGTTTTCTAAGGAACTACCATTGCTGGAATGAAGCCTGGATGACAAGGCCTGATCTTCCTGTTGGATTTGGTGGTTGGCAAGCCGTGGACAGTACTCCCCAGGAAAACAGTGATGGTAAAACTGCATCTTTCCTCAGGGGAACTGTTTAATTGCCGATCTTCATTTTGCTTTTATGATTGCACTTGATGTGTGGGAAGCACTCGCAGTGGGAACATCAGAAGCGTGCTTTTTGGGCACATGTATAGTATTAACTACCTGCCGATTAGATTT
This sequence comes from Pteropus vampyrus, assembly GCF_000151845.1. Lineage (NCBI taxonomy): Eukaryota > Metazoa > Chordata > Mammalia > Chiroptera > Pteropodidae > Pteropus > Pteropus vampyrus. The sequence goes on from NW_011888910.1 coordinate 2,152,610, forward strand.
AATTTCATTTCAATGGTTGGCTTTACCCTGATTATTTTATAACTTTTAGAAAAAGAGCATAAAGCTCAACATATATAATTCATCTGCTCTTGCTTTGATAAGCAGTTTTGAAGATAGGAGAAAAAATATCTGTGTAAGCGTTTTATTAGGCTATAAAATGTACTTCAGCCCTCCCTGATATAAGGCAGTAGAGAAAATAAAGGACTCAAAAAAATTATTACAGATTATCCTTAATTTTAAAATTTTTTATCCTTTTTATTTTCTCAAACCCTTGTGTCAAGGGCTGACTTTCAATAGATTGCAGCAAGGAAGCTGCTCTGCTACCTATGAAACCCTAATGCAGAAGCAAATTGCCTATGAATGGTTTAGCACCAGGTTCCCCACAAACATACACTGAGTGATGGGCGAGGGAGCAGCCCCCTTTATGGCTGTACCCTGTACAGATCATCCTTTAAATTGATATTTGAAATACCAATTTTAATACCTGATTTATTTATATGTTGTGTGTGTTTTTTTTTTAAACTGAGTATGTGGGTATTTGTCATCTAATTTGAAAACTACATTAAGCAGTGAATGGCAGCTATGACCTCCTCTGGATTTTTATAAAGTCATATTATAAGCCTCCATTTATCTTCAATATGATGATAAAACACTGTGGCCTGGAGACATTATGTTTATTTCCTCAGGTATTGATATGAGATATTAGTGTGTGTATACATACACATATACATAAACATTCATTACGTATTCATAAGAGAAACTTAGTGTATTTTAAGAGAGAAAGTCCAACACTTTCTGGTGTTCTGGATTATATATCATGAGAGACTTCAGAGGTGACTAATGGCAATTAATCTCTTATTAACTAAAGTTACCTGGGTAAAATTTAAAGAACTTTGTTAATGTAAACATGGGCCTACTGACTTCCTGAATGCATGTTGGACATTGGTCAATGTGTGTGGTTAGTGTCTAAATTCTGCAGTTAAACTTGACATATGTTCTCAGTGTCCAAAAACACAAAATAAAAATCAAAACAACAAACAACATAACCACTGAGGACACATCACCATTTCCCACATTACAGACTCCGACTGTAAAAGGATAAATATTGCATTAGCCAACAGCTTGGCACCCACACTTGTAGGTTTGTAGGTGGAAGAACAGATGCAAAGAATAGTGATGTCATGCATTTTTTTTTTCATGGCTTCAAATTTTGGTTTGAGAAGTCATTTCCAACAAAATCCTCTTGATTATATCTCATCATCTGCCCTCCCTGGCCATAGAAAGCTTTTTGGCTAAATCAATAATGAAGTTGAAAAACACTCGTCACTTCAGTGCTGTGACCTGTCCTGTATCTAGACAAAACTGAAGACGACAAACTTATACTCTTCTTCCTCTGTGTGATGCAGGAATGTATCGGTGTGGCCCAGCCTCTGTTCAAGCCATTAAGCATGGTCATGTTTGCTTCCAGTTTGATGCACCCTTCGTTTTTGCAGAGGTAGGTGGAAAACCAGGGGAAAGTGCTACTTTCCTCCCCAACCTCTTAATATCTCAAAAAATAAGATACTGGGTTATTACTTCTAAATTTCCCAGGTACGTGGCATATGCTTTGTTTTTATAAAGTTAACTAGCCATCATTCTAATCTGTGGGCTCTTAATTGTAAATGCGGTTCTTACCTAATATTTTCTTTCCTTGATAATTTGAGATTTTTTTTTCTCCTCAAAAACAATTGTCTTACTACCTTAGCTTAGTTCTCTGCACCCATAAAGTAGGTATCAAGTGCTCCCAAGAAATTAAGTGTCTAGATGGATCATGCAACTACAAATTGGTGGAGACAGTCCATGAATTGAAATTTCAGTGTACTATGTTACTCTGAGTCTAGACCAGCAATTAACACAAAACAAAAATTCAAACACACCCCAGCCACAGTCTTAGTCTTAGAACTACAATCCATTTCCTGCCATTCCAGGCCATCCTGCATCAGAGTAAGGGAGAGTAGAACTGCCAGAATGGGGTGGTGTGGGGGAGAAGGTGACTGGACTGCAGCACACTTAATGAGCTGGCAGGGACACTTTGGTGAAGGGTCTAAAATTCTGGAAGAACTGGACGGGATCTATAAGCAGAGGAAGCAGATAATGGTACTGAAGGAGAGAGCTCTGAAAAGCTGGGAGGCCGCTAGAGGTGGGGGTCAGGAGGTGATAGAAAAATATGTGAGAGGCTGAGAGGCAGGACTTACCTAGAGTATAGTCTCACCAACAAATACACTGAAATAATGTTTATCATGTTCTGAGTTCTTACTATATAATCACTTTGTCTACCATTTGCTGTCTTAGCAACTCTTTAAAATGGGTATTGTAATTTTTCCCATTTTACAGAAGAGAGTGGTTAAATAACTTTTCCACAATCACCTGACTAAGAACTAGCAGCAGTAAGTTTGAAAGCCAGGCAGGTATCTGACCTCACACTAGTAACCACCATACTCTACGACTACTCTAAAATCAGTAAATATCTACTATTAATATATATCAGACACTGTGCTGTGGGGAATTCAGAGGCCTATGTCCTTAAGAAATTTGATTCTTGAAGGGAGGTGGAGTACATAAGCACATCAAAAGTTAAATAACAATATACAAGAGATGCTGTGGGACAAACTGTCAGATGAGCAACATAGGTAATAAATGATCTGCATTTATACATACAAGTTCATTAACTGAAAAATATGAGCCAGGAACCTAAGTAGGACAGCAAAGACCATAAGACCTTGTCTATGGAGGAAGGGTGACAAGGGGACAGACAGTAATGACACTTTTGTGATAGCCACAGTAAGTTGAGCAGAGTGTTGCCAGAGGCCTGGAAGGAGCATCAGGATGCTCCCTGCAGGTATCAGTGGCTGAGCTGAGTCTTGATATGGGATTAGTAGTTTTTCAAGCAAAAGGGGTAAAAAAGAAGCCAGAGGAAGGAAAAAATTTTTGGCAAAGGTGATGACTTGAGCTTCCGAACGGTGTGTATGTGGTGGGGGAGGAGGAGGGGACATTAAAAGCTATTTATGCAGGCTCGCATAAAATGATGCATCAGGGGATGTCAAAAGATGACAGCTGAAGAAAATAGACATAGGGAACTTATGTCTGAGAAGCGAGCACCTCAACCTGTAAATGAAAGAGTTACCACGGGGGAGAGATGTGAGATTTGTGGAGCACGGGCTTGATGGGAACACCGCTGAGTGAGGAGACCAGCTAGAAGGCTGTGATATTACCCCATGCCAGAGAGAACTGGACAAATGGCAATGACAGAGGAAGGAGGAGGCAGGATTTGGTAACATTTAGTAAGTACAATGAGCATAAATATTTGGACAGCAAAATCAGAAATGTGAAATACACAAAAGGAACAGCGTTTCTTTCATCATACCTCCCATTAGTTTCTAGAAACCATGGGAGAACAGGCATATCGTACTTGGAATTTTTTCCCCTTTATTTCACTTTTGGATTTGAAGATTCATCCAGACCTCCCCAGCTGTCATATGATAGTTTATGATGCTACTAGCACCTCTTAAAAGGAAATCACTCTAAAATTCACAAAGCCTTGTTTTTATATTTTTATTATGCTTTATTGCTGCTAAGAAGAAGAGAGGAAAGAACCTGCCTCCAAGAGCAAATTGCCTAATAGCTGTTAATGCAAACACTTTTTGCTGTTATTAAATATAGATCGGGGTGTTGTGAATGTCATCAGGATTTGCAGATTATAATTACTCCTCTCTCACCCGCTGCAGAGTTGTCTGACATAGTGTACAATGTGTTGCTCTGACACGGGCTGAGCTCCAGGGCTGAGTCATTTATAAGAGATGTTCTAGATGTTGAAAGTGTCTGAAGAATCTTTTCACTAGAGTGCCTAAAGTAGGAACCCATGGGGGATGTCAACATGACTCAGGCTTTAGTCTGTGTCCGCTCTTCCTGTTCCCATCTCCCTGCTGCGTAAGTTTGCCTCTCACTGCCTACCCCAAGTATGTCAGCTGGAGTTTGCCTTTTCTTGTCTCTCAGTATGCTGACTTGGTCATTCCTTAATCATTTTCAGACCAGATCAAGCATTATGTTTATTGACTTTTTGGGGTCTTCTCAGGGCTTTGGTCCTCGTTAGTGAGAGCAGAATCCAAAATGAGAGGGGTATGCATGGAAACCACCTTAATTTCTATCCCTTCTCCTTTCCTCCATTTTAGAAATTTATTCTTAGCATTTCTAGATTTCTTTCAAGGCTTGAGACTTACTTCTCTCCCCTCCTTCCTTCTCATGCCCTCAGGGCTGGCTGAGTTTCTCAGTTCTGGAGGCCCATCTTCCTTTTCTCTCCCTAACTTGTGGTGCCTTGGAGCTTCTAAAGAAGTGAGGAGGAAGCAGAACAGGTCTAAATGTCTGGGGTCGTCTTCTGAATTCCCATATTCACTGAGTTCTCAGGAGTTGTTGCTTCTCTTCTATCTTAAGCTTCTAATTGGATCTGCTGTCTCCTTCACACCATCCCACCATCATGCACACACATGCACGCACGCACACATCCACACACACACACACACACACACACATACACGCACACATTTCCACCTTCCCTCCCTGGCACTGGGCTGATTTTTGCAGCAGAGATGACTGGCTCCTCAGAGCCACAGTAACCAGCCCATTGCTCTAGCAGGTATGTCTTTCCTAGCTCTTGACCAGCAGTTCTCTGTGTACAAACTGCACAGCTGCTACTCTGCAGATTCTTTATTCTCGATTCCAAGTCGTATATTTTGCTATCACTAATTAGATGCAGTCCATTTTTTGCTGCATATTCTATTCTGATCTAAAATAATTCATTCAAATAACATAAAACTTAGAAATCATCTTGGTTTTTCTTCTTAACATTCCTGAAGCGTCTTGCCAGAAATATCTTTAAAAATTGTCATTTATCAACCATGTCTATGATCTTCATTATTACCCTCTGAGCTCTGTACAGCAATGAATCCTGTGAAGTTGCCTGCTAATTCATCTCCCTCCTCTGCTCTTACCCCTTTTCTGGCCATTCTCCACAGATCAGCGAGAATTGTCCTTTAAAAATGTAAATAAAAACATTCTATACTGCCTCCAGCAGTCTAATAAATTCCCACCACCCTTACAATAAAATTGAACATAAATCTTTACAAGATTCTTTGAGATCAGGGCCCTGGCTTTCTTCCACTCCTATCCCTTTCTCATTTCCCTCCCACCATAATGACCTTCTTACTCTTCTGGAAGCATTCAAACATGCTCTCATTTCGAAGTCTTTACACTGGGAAAATGTAAAGTCTTTTGCTAGGAAAGCTCTTCCACACCACTTTGCATGTTCTGTTCCCTATATCCAGGTCTCTGCTCAGGTCACCTCTTCAAAGTAGCCTTCACTCACCCTCACGCCCTACTTAAAATATCATAATCTGCTCGGTTGTTTTTATCCTCCTGACCTGCCTTAGCATTGATTATTTCTCTCCTTTCTAGAATATAAGCTCCAGGAAGGTAGTAGCTGCTGGATCCTCATTGCTGAAAGCAAGTTCTGGCACATAGTAGTCATGAATAAATGCTTGC
>NW_011888910.1:2158348-2165170 GCF_000151845.1 Pteropus vampyrus
GACCAGATGGCATGTCTAAGTGCTAGTAGTCCTGGTGGGAGATGAGGAGCACATACAGCCTGGCAACATGGCCAGCCCTACAGGCTGAAGGAATGGCAAGCACAGGGTGGATGTACAGCAGTCCTGCCAGGAATCCTCATGGACCAAGCAGGTATCCACTGCCTTCATATACCTTCAGAGGATTACCACGTTCTCTGCACAGCCTATATGCCATGTAGTTATATCTACCTGGGAACAAATAAAGAAAACTCAGTCCTGGGTTCTGAAGAAAAAGTCTCCATCCTTAGTAGTGAAGAGCATAGCTTCTGGCAGGATCTTTGCTGAGCCTCTGCGGCCTGAACCTTGGGAGAGGCTGCCTAGAAAGTGCCTGTGTCTGACCAAGAGGCAAGGGTGTGGTGTGCCGAAAACAGCACCAGATTTCATGTTGAGATGCCTGGGCTCTGCATGACTATAGCTCCTTCAAATGTAGAGGTAGGACTAGATAATCACTAAGACCCCTTTCTATTCAAAAGAAATTAGCTTTAAACATAGGGCTTTCATAAGGAAGAATTAGTACTTATCTACTTACCAACCCTACAAGGATAATATTTTCAAACCCAGGCTCAGAGACATTGGGTAACTTGCCCAAAGTCACACAGCTTGGGTTCAATATTTCTTCCGTCATCTCCTGCACTTATGACTGTTGTACTGTAGACATATGATTGTTCTTGGCTGGGCATCTATCACTGCTATTATTTAAACCCTTCAGTGACTTTTCAGTGACCAAGGTGGAGAATCACTGTACTAGTATCTGAAACAGAAAAGAAAGCTTGCTGATGTCATATTGATTGAATAGAATACTTCCCCTTTGCCCCATTCCCAACATACATATACAAAAGCCATTTCATTTGTATGTTTCTTCTCTCTTCTCTCCACAAGGAACAGTGCTGTTGGGCTGGCCTGAAATTTTCACCTATATAAATTTCCTAAGCTGTGTTCAAGGAGAGACAAGGATTTAACCACTTTCATATTTAGCCTTGTCTCCCTGGAAAATTGTAAGCTGTTGTAAGGACTGTTATTAAGAGAATATTTAACATTAATGTTGCTATAATTTGCAAGTGGAAGAGGGAGTTGTTTGTGGTTGCTTGGCCTCCTCTAGAGGAAAAGCTAAAATTCTCAGGAAGCTCATTTAAAGGTTAACTTTCTTTTTTTCCAAAATGACAAATATTCCTCAGGTGTCTGCTCCGTCATCTCCTGTCCTGATTCCTGATTTCACATTTCAGCCTTTCACATCATATAGCAGGTGCCTCCAAGCCCTGGTCACTCTGCTAAGGAGCAGGAACATCACTTATCTCTCCTCAGAAATCTGAGGCCCAGGCATGGAACCATTTCACCACTGCATAGTACTACTCATGGTTCTGCAGGTGATGTGAGAGATGCAGTGTGCTGTCAAGTCAAAGAACATGCTACAGGCCAGCCAAGGCTTTGCACTTCTCTACCCACTCTGAGCCATGTGCCTACAAACACTTTACCGACCTTCTGAGTCATGGTGGCCTAATCTATAAAATGGGCATAGTAATGTATACCTCACATGGTGGTGGTTGTAAGGTTTAAACTAAATAATTTTAAAATGTCCCTGAAATGTTGTGTATTTGATAAATGTTAGCTACTTCTTTCTTCCTTAGTAGAATCTGACTTTATGTAAATTCAAAACTTTCTGTGAAAAAATAGAAACTTTAAACATCTTTCCCCTCAGCTTTAAAAGTTAGGGATCTATCATCAAGTTTCCCCATTAGATTTTTACTCAGTTTTGAAGTTTACAAGTCATGCTCACCTAGATCCTATCTCACTCAGTCCTAAAATGTTCCTATAAAATTGGCTGAACACGTATAATTATTTTCATTTTATAGAAGCAGGAACTGAAGGTCAGAGAGGATAAGCTAACTTTCTAAAAGTACACATCCAAGATCCGAACCCAAGTGTCTTGCAGCTAATCCAGTGTGTTTCTCAAACATATTCTCCAGAAAATTTGCAGGAACTGGTCCCTCTGCTAATCATAACCTTTTTTCTTTCTTTCTTTCTTTTTATTCTTTTTTTTCTTTTTTTGCTTTAATTATTTTTGACTTTACTAGGAGTGTAATTGACAATTTTAAATTACACAGATTTAATGTATGCATCTGTAATACCATCACCACAACCAAGATACTATACATATCCATCATCTCCAAAAATTTTCTTGTGTTCTTTTGTGAGTTTTGTGTTTGGTTGGTTGGTTGGTTGGCTGGCTGGTTTTAGTAAGAACACTTAACATGAAATCCTTTAGTTCACTAACTTCTATGCATCTTCCAGATTTCAACTTGGCTGTTTCTTAGCACCCCCAACCCTGCTTTGCCCCAAGTGTCTCCATGGTATCTTGAATGAACCCCTGCTAGGTACTTGTTCTACTTTATTGCAGGGGTTCTTAGACCTGAGTGTCCAATATATTTATCTAGCACCTTTTAAAAAAAAAAGATAATAGATTTAGGGTCCCATCCAAGACTTCCTTGATCAGACATCTATTTTAAGTTTCCTCAGGTGATTCTGATGCACAGAATATTCCTTTACTAGAGTGTAAACTCTATAAGTGACCAAATCTATTTTGTTCATCATTAGGTCTCCAGCACCTTAAATAATATCTAGCAATACTAATAATTTATCATTACTATTATAGATAATATTTATGAGTGTTGGTTCTATGCCAGGGATTACAAGTAATTTACATGTGTTTATTTCCATTAATTCTGCCAACTACCTTGAGAAAGGAGCTATTATTACCTTATTTAAATGAGGGAACCAAGTGTTGGAGAGGGTCTTGCAAAACATTTAGTAAATGCATCAGTAACTGTTTTCAATTGGAGTACCTGATATAGCAGTGCAATTCATTTTTCCTACCTGCTTCCTTGATAATAAATGGAACCCACAAGAAAGTGATTGTAAAGAATAAGGAACTCTGTGGGAATCTACCTTCAGGCACAGATTTAGACATTGTGTCTGAAAAGTAGAGTGATAAGGCAGAACTTTGGAAGAACTTGGGGTCAGCCAGCATGACTCCAAGATGCTATTTCTAAGTCCCACCAATGTCATGGTTTAGTTGCTGAATCACCAAAAAATTGCCTGAATTCCTCCTGAAGAGCCTATTATTTTTTAATTAAAATGCTTTTGGCTTCAGGTAACAAAAGAACTTAGGAATTCAAGTTTAATTTTTCTCATATAAGAAATACCAAAGGTTAGAGATCAGCCAATTTTTTATAAACTACAGTAGAGCTTTAGTGGATCATAAAAAGCTATGGGTTGCTCTGAAAGAAATGGTCATACCTCTGTATTTGACTGTCCTGATGCATAACCTGAACTATTGACTGGAAGCCACTGTAAGGATGAAATATATAGAGAGAGGATGGTTTCCTACAGGCAAAGGTGTCAGACAAGGATGTAGTTTATCTCCTTGTTTAATCTGCACACAGAACGTATTAAAAACTGGGTTAGACTCAGAGGAGAGAAGAGTGAAAATTGGTGGAAGAAATATCAATAACTTAAAATATGCAGATGATACCATCTTACTGGAAGAAAGTAGCATATTTCTGCTCACTATCCTAGGGTGGCTAAAGCAGCACTTCACTTTGCATGAAAATGTTCAAAAGCAGGAAGGGAAAGTCAGACTCTCCCGTGTACTTCTTTCCTTTTTATAAAGGAGAAAAGTCTTTCCCAGGAACAACCTAGCAAACATTCTCTTCTTTCTAGAAGTAGGTCACACAGCCACTGCTAGCTTAAAAGAAGTCGAGGAAAGCAAGTAACATATATGGTGCTTTTACTTCTCTCTTAGGAGGTAGGAGCAAGAAAAAGGGAAGAAAGAAATGATTGATATTTAGACAACGAATTGTCTCAGCCCAATATTCTTAATTTAAAATACCTGATCATTAATCTAGACTAGATCCCCCTTTGGAATAGTTTTAAAATGAGTTTAGCCCTATGAATCCAATGTTGTTCGAAAAAACGTGTTAACTCCAGGGAACTTAGATGACTACACCATCAAGAGTTAGCGATTTTGGTAACAAGGATATTCAATGATGGCTAATGCTCTTTTCTCCTCTTTTTAGGTCAACAGTGATCTTGTTTACATTACAGCTAAAAAAGATGGCACTCATGTTGTGGAAGCTGTTGACACCACCCACATTGGGAAATTAATCGTGACCAAACAAATTGGAGGAGATGACATGAAGGATATTACTGATACCTACAAATTCCAAGAAGGTATTTTACTATAACTGAATGAAGATTTCTTTGCCCAAGTCCATTTAGTAATCACCCACTGTCACTATGAGATATATCCCAGAGAATACACTGGCAATTGCAGCATTTGGTAGTCAAAGCAGAAGTATAAGCTCTCGTGAGTGTGAAGAGTTATTTAAATTTCTCATTGAAGTAAAATTATATTAGTTATACAACATTATAACACATCACACACCAAATTTTTATTACAGTTTCATGTGTTTGTTTGCTTTGAACAGAATTCTCCTTTGCATGGCTTATGAAAATAATTTGATTTTAAGTCATATCTATTTTAACAGCATATAGAATCTATGTAAGAACAAAAATACAAAAGAACATAATTTTAAATAATCCTATTAGAAAATGTTGTATAACTAATATAATTTTAATTCAATGAGAAATTTAAATAACTCTTCACATTCGTTTAGTACTTTACACACTATTCTTACATACATTGTTCCATTGAGTTATCATGGAAATCCCTTGAGGTAGATAATACAATATTAATAGAACAGTGCAATCTCACTAATTCAGGCTAATTAAGTTGAAGACCCATTTCAATTATAAAATAATGATAAGATGGTTTTGTTAACTTTTATTGTGCAGTATGTTTCCAATCGAGCCATTGAGTTCAATTCCCCCCTCTATCAGTATTGATTGCTTACTCTATGCCTGGAATTGTCTGTGGTGCTGGGGATTCTTATAGTGAGCAGGACCAAATTTCTGTTCCTGGCCAAGTGATAGAATTATTATATAGAGGGGCCTTTGATAACAAAGAAGGACAGTCAATCCAACCAGGAGATTCAGAAAAAGCAAAGCTGAGTGAGATAAATCACAGATCATAGTTAACACTGGATAGGGTTTTCCAGGCACTGGGAACATAACCAAAGGCATGGAGGTGTGAAGCAGCTGGTGTGCTTAGCATCCTGCAGGCATTACTAAAGCATCACGCTCAGAGTGCCCGGGGGCTGAAGACAAAGCTGCCCAAGGTCAGTAGCAAACAGGAAGTAAAGGATCTTAGGTATCTTGATGGGGAATGTGGAGTATATTTTACAGATGATTCACCAGCAGAGTTCTTAGGAGTGGCATTCATTTTAGTGAATGGATAAAAAATAGTGAATAATTATCATATACCTAAATATTCCTCAGTATTCCTGAAGTGCTAAGGAATGCAGAATTTGTTTTAAATATTTTAGACAGTCTCTCTGCTCTTATTTACAAAACCAATTTGCACTATAAAGAGAAAGTTTGCTGAATTGAGAACTCTTGTGCATAGTATTAGAAATTCAGAATTTTTGTCATCTGAACCAGTGAATTTTTGCTGTATTTCTGAAATGATCCATTCTTCGTTTCTGTGGGTTATTATCTATTGTACAATACAGATAAAAAAAAATTGGCTTTTTCCTAAAAAGGAAGGAAAGTAATTAATTTGAATACATAGCAATAGAAACAATCCAAAAAAAGTTTTTTTTGCTAAAAAAATACAAGCACAACAAAACAAAACAAATAAGGAATGCCCTCTTGTTACAGAGTTGCAGTCAAAAAGGTTTCGAAAAGAAAAAAAGTCCATGATAGAAGTAAAAGAAACTAGCTGCAACATTCACTCGTTTATTCATTAATTCATTCAATGACTTGCTATTAACCGTCCTCAATATTCTCAATACTGTGTAGAAATGGAGACATGCACAGCACTGCCTTCCCATCTAGCTGGAGATACAAGCAGGAAGCAAGCCCTCATCAAGCTGTGTGGTGGATACCCTGAACAGGGGTGGGCAGATGTTGCAGGGCACAGAGAAAGGACTCCCAAGACAGACTGAAGGATCCTGGAGGACATTATGATGGGATCACCGAGATGGAAAGATAAACAGTAATTGTCTAGGTGAAGCAAGGGAAAGGAGTTTCTGGGAAAAGGCAGCAGGATAGGGATTGTGGATAAACTTTTGTAATGTGGAATAAGTTCTGACCAGACAAGAAGGCAAGAGGTGAGTCTACAGGGAGCCATTCGAGTGATCAGCTGTCTTATCTAAACCTCACAGCAAAACACCATAGCTGTCAAACATGGAGGTGACAGATATCAAGAGAGGAAGGACCCCAAAGCAGTCTATGAAAGAGGAGTCAGGGGCTTGGCCAGGGGTGGACACCAGATTAAAGAAATAAAATGTTCCAACTCTGAATAAGGAAGACATTTGTAGTCCAGGTTTTCAGAGCTTGGCAAGATGGCAAGGCTCAGAGAGGTAGACAGTGTAGGGGATCTGGTCTAAACAGAAGATCCCCTAAATTTTGTATAGTTGTAAGAGACACACAACCTGCTAGGCTGGAGTTTGATGCCAGGTGGATGGATAATTAGCCTCTTAATCAAGATGGCATTTCAAATTCTAACTTTGGGAATGACCAAGTAGAATGCTATTCAGAGAAGGATGCTGACTGCACTACTCAAATATAGTGGGAAAGAGTGATTACTGATGTTTGCCATGGACATCTAGGAAGGTACTGCCAGTATCCATGGCCATGCATTTGTCACCCTGATTCTCATTATTG